>NC_133676.1:18397767-18587767 GCF_048934315.1 Petromyzon marinus
AACATAGATGGCAATTCCACCTCATTTAGATCCTCGGTCAAGCTGAAAAAGGTTGTAGTTGTCAATCGCAATCTGCAAGTCATTGACGGCAGGAGTGAGAAATGTTTCTGTTAGGCAAAAAATGTCTGGGTCAAGATTTGCCACTTCTAGTTTTAGTTGACTTAATTTAATCACAAGCCCTCTGATGTTGACATGTAGAACACCAACACCTTTCCTGTCAGAAAAATCTACAGAATTATACGAGTTCTTTTCATTTGGGCCAGGATGAAGCTCAATACCACCCAGAAATAAGAAATGCAAAATTAATAGTTTGCACAAGTATTTTCTGTGAAAGGATGAAGAGCAGCGAACCTTGGATGAATCGCAGTAGCTCGCAGATGGTGTTATTTTTAAGAGCAGAATGAAGTTTGGAAGGAGTGCTCGTAAAGTAATGGAACAAAGATAGGGTTTAAAAGGATACAATGATGGAGTGTAGAAGTGTCTATGAGCTGTTTCATTAGCAGGTGTAGTAGCAAATCGAGCAACAAGTATGGACGCAAAGTAACGAGGGTATCTGTTTGTAGAGTTGAGTGTGGCACTAGATATGGCCGAGAGGGACAGCAGTAGGATACAAAGCAGGATAATTTCCATCTCTAAAATATCCGGGGTAAACAAAGATTAACACACAAGCGGAAAAGAAAAAATATATATTTGTAGGCCGAGCGCGAGAAAACGTCTTGCCGCACTCGTCACACATGCATGGCTTCTCGTCCCACGTGCTCGGGTTGAACAGCGCCCCCCCCCCAGACAGGGACAGCAGATTTTTGGCTGTTGTGGGCTCGGCTGAACCGCTTGCACCACCTCCTTTCCCCGCCGCAGGATGGTGCTCGAGCTAACCCTCCTTGAGCTCAGCCCATGACTGGAATGTCGTTTCCTGGCCTCTCGTGTCTCTGCTACCTGACCAAACGGCCCCACTGAAGCCCAGACAGGGGACTCTTCATTCACGACCCTTGGCCGTCTTGACGATCTCCGTGAAGTTTTCCAGGAACACAGCTTGGGGTCCGTCGCAATGTTGCCTTGGCAGGAACACAGCCTGGGGTCCGTGGCAACGAGGTGAGCAGTGGCGGCGCTTTGTTGTGTTGGTGTGACGCCTTCCCCTGCGTCACAGTGGGGATGGGTGGGAGGGCATCCACTGGCCAGGAAAGCCACGCCACCCGTTTCGAAGAGTCACGTGGACGTGTGCTCCTGGTAAAAGCCAAAGCAATCTCCTGCTCTCAAATGAGCATTGAGTCATTGGCGGTGCTCCATCTCCTGCTTACAACTCTGAGCCAGTCGTGGATATTCCACATTCCTATGGCAGAAGGGAGTCTCTCCATTGGACAATCCCTGTTGACTTCCCCACGAAGTTCGTGCTCGTTTTATCGACCCCCGAGTGCCCATGGGCCCCCAACCAGGACTTGAACTCGCACGCTTCCGACTGTGAGCCGCTCGCTCCACTGCGGACCCACCTGGGCGCTTGCGCCGGCAGCGGCGCGTACAAGGTGGGTGAAGGCGCAGCTCTGCAATGGCTCGCTCACTCCACTGCTGTCGCAAGGGCATCCACGGTGGTCACGCGTCCGAACGCCATCCTGGCTCAGCCCTGCTGTAGAGACGCCGTGGGATCCGGCGCATTCTGCGTTGTTTTACTCGGTGCAGCTTTACCGGGCGGCTCGGGCTAGCGGCAGGGCACCGGAGTCTGCAGCAGGGACAGGGCCCGTCCTCGTGGCTGCTTGCCGACTTGGCTAGTCGGTCGTGACGGCCATCCCGAACCTACCGATGTCCAGGGCGCGGCGATTCAACCGAGTAATCCCCCCTCCTCATTGTGCAAAAGCGCAGCTGCGTGGTCAACACATCTACGCCTCTATATAAGGAACGGAACAGTAAGACTTCACAAATCCGGCTGTCGCCTGATTGTAATTACTGACGAAACGTCGTACTCAGATTGTAAATTTTGATTTAAAGCTATCGTGACTGCAGGGATTCATATTCTTGGTTCTTTCGGTAAAGTCACGTAGAAGGAAAACAATAAAATAATAAAAATATAAGACAATAAAATTATCACGACGTTTCGACTGCAACACAAGCAATCATCATCAGGTGCGAAAGCCACAGCAAGAAAATTTGAAAACCGCCATTTTTTTCAAATTTTCTTCTACAGGTGGCCACGTGGCTCAGATGCTGGAATGCTGAGCTGTTGAGTTCTTGGGTTAAAGTCCGGGCAGCCACCCACGACTGAAGCCAGCTTCTCGAGTGTGGCAAGTATACGGTCTCAGCGCTGTCACCAATGTCCACACAAAATAAATATCAGAATTACAGTACTTTGGTTTTGTATGTGATGCGGAAAAATTAAAGGTCAGAGAATGAGCGGCCTCACGAGACAATCTCAACGCAGCTCTTGTGGGAGTGTGTGCCATCCACTGCAGAACGCAGAGCTTGTGGGAGTGTGTGCCATCCACTGCAGAACGCGAGCAAAAAATCCTTATCTGCCTCCTAGCAAATAGAATCATTTGGGGAAAAATTAGTATGTATATAAAAAATAATTGCTCTTGAATGTAACATAGTTGCTAAAATGTAACGTTTTTTACGTGTACATTTGAAAACCCATATAAAAAGTATTAATGAACATATAAATGTTGCATTACAATCTCGTCATAATAAATGTAAAATATATAATTTACAAAAATGTTGAAGTATACTGGAAATACTGCAGAAGATGACTTCACAACTTCTATTTTACTGAAATGTTTATAATCGGCAAAGTGCAACACAAGTCAACGGTTACCGCCAGCAATTGCTGCACATTTTCAAGCGGTAAACCTGTAATGCTTTTTGTTTTATGTTTTATCAAGGAACAACTGCATGGAAATTGTTGAACATTCATATATTTACTGAGAAGTGAATCGACCCTTTCAAAGAAACATAAAAAAAATATACAGTGCATTCCTAACAAGTTTGTGCTTCGCAAGAGCAAGGTATAATAACAATAAAAATAAGATACATGAGGAAGTAAACAAACATCAAAGTACTGGATATTTATCAATGCATGCATACCTTTAAGTGTTTCATAGTCCCTTCATGACACTTGGCATGAGATTGACAGCTGAGTTTTTTTTCACCAAACGCCCCCAAACGTTTTTTTCGGAGAACAAAAAACCAGCAAAGTGAGGAACAAGAAAAAACGCGGCGGCAGTAGTCCGATGCCTGCGACAGTGAGGGGAAAAAGTATTTGATCCCCAGCTGATTTTGTACGTTTGCCCACTGACAAAGAAATGATCAGTCTATAATTTTAATGGTAGGTTTATTTGAACAGTGAGAGACAGAATAACAACAATTCAGAAAAACGCATGTCAAAAATGTTATAAATTGATTTGCATTTTAATGAGGAAAATAAATATTTGACCCCCTCTCAATCAGAAAGATTTCTGGCTCCCAGGTGTCTTTTATACAGGTAACGAGCTGAGATTAGGAGCACACTCTTAAAGGGAGTGCTCCTAATCTCAGCTTGTTACCTGTATAAAAAACACCTGTCCACAGAAGCAATCAATCAATCAGATTCCAAACTCTCCACCATGGCCAAGACCAAAGAGCTCTCCAAGGATGTCAGGGACAAGATTGTAGACCTATACAAGGCTGGAATGGGCTACAAGACCTTTGCCAAGCAGCTTGGTGAGAAGGTGACAACAGTTGGTGCGATTATTCGCAAATGGAAGAAACACAAAAGAACTGTCAATCTCCCTCGGCCTGGGGCTCCATGCAAGATCTCACCTTGTGGAGTTGCAATGATCATGAGAACGGTGAAGAATCAGCCCAGAACTACACGGGAGGATCTTGTCAATGATCTCAAGGCAGCTGGGACCATAGTCACCAAGAAAACAATTGGTAACACACTACGCCGTGAAGGACTGAAATTCTGCAGCGCCCTCAAGGTCCCCCTGCTCAAGAAAGCACATATACAGGCCCGTCTGAAGTTTGCCAATGAACATCTGAATGATTCAGAGGACAACTGGGTGAAAGTGTTGTGGTCAGATAAGACCAAAATAGAGCTCTTTGGCATCAACTCAACTCGCTGTGTTTGGAGGAGGAATGCTGCCTATGACCCCAAGAACACCATCCCCACCGTCAAACATGGAGGTGGAAACATTATGCTTTGGGGGTGTTTTTCTGCTAATGGGACAGGACAACTTCACCACATCAAAGGGACGATGGACGGGGCCATGTACCATCAAATCTTGGGTGAGAATCTCCTTCCCTCAGCCAGGGCATTGAAAATGGGTCGTGGATGGGTATTCCAGCATGACAATGACCCAAAACACACGGCCAAGGCAACAAAGGAGTGGCTCAAGAAGAAGCACATTAAGGTCCTGGAGTGGCCTAGCCAGTCTCCAGACCTTAATCCCATAGAAAATCTGTGGAGGGAGCGGAAGGTTCGAGTTGCCAAACGTCAGCCTCGAAACATTAATGACTTGGAGAAGATCTGCAAAGAGGAGTGGAACAAAATCCCTCCTGAGATGTGTGCACACCTGGTGGCCAACTACAAGAAACATCTGACCTCTGTGATTGCCAACAAGGGTTTTGCCACCAAGTACTAAGTCATGTTTTGCAGAGGGGTCAAATACTTATTTCCCTCATTAAAATGCAAATCAATTTATAACATTTTTGACATGCGTTTTTCTGGATTTTTTTTGTTATTCTGTCTCTCACTGTTCAAATAAACCTACCATTAAAATTATAGACTGATCATTTCTTTGTCAGTGGGCAAACGTACAAAATCAGCAGGGGATCAAATACTTTTTTCCCTCACTGAAACAGTGGTTTATGTTCGTGTCACCGCGGTAAAGGAAGATGCAAACGAGGCCCACCGTGGTAGCATCACCCTGCTGTTAAACGCATGCCGCAATTGTACCTTGGCCTTTCACTCTCTCAGAATATCCGATACTGAACACAAGGATTTGGCAGACTAAAGAATGCTAATAGCGTAATTTCCATCCATCAGCTGCACAAATCAAACACAAAATAAAAATTTTCATTGGAAATGTTTGAACACCCTGCAAGCGCTACTGCAACTTCATTAGGCTGCAAGGTTAAAGAACCGAGTATTGGTGGGTTCAAAGTTCTACAACAGTTATGCAACATACCGCATGTATTATTTATTTATTATGCTTGTTTACCCAGGAATGCCTCATTGCAGGAAGGGGCGATATTTCTGTGTGATCCCAATTTGCAGGTATTTATTCGGCAGTGGGAAACTTACCCAAAACTAGTAGCATTGTGCATGCTTTTTTTAGCCAGGAGACAATCCAAAGAACCCAGAGGAAACCCACGAAGAAGAGATGGAGAACATGAAAAGTCCACGCAGAAAGACGCCCGAGTCAGAAATAAAGCGCAGGACTTGCACTATTCTATATACTGGGGTAACCACATTTTTCCTCACTCCTACCATAATGACCTCTAACACTTATGTTAGAATGCCAGGATGAAGCGAATGACTTTTGAACACAACCGCTATCACAATGTATGCCCACTCTTGGGCATGGCTTGCAAGAGACTTGGTGATTTTCCAATGTTTTGCATAATTAGCTAACCTGAGCGGAGTTCAAAATGCAATCATGTGCTGCACATTACTCTAGCGCAGTACTCAATCGCCGGAAGTCACGTAAAACAAACCATAATGTAGAAGTAAATTTCACACATTATGTTTACACAGTTAAAAGTGACCGAACCATTGTTAAACACAAGATGGCCAATGTAAAATTCATATTACCAGTCGACATTGTTTTAGCCATGTCCCATTTTGTACAGTGTAGTTGTGGTTAGCATTTTGGTCAAATGTTTGTGGGAAACATTTGTGTGACAATCGTGCATCTCACTAAAATGAAATAAACATCCAAAAATGCAATTAAACAGATTTTCGTTTTATGGTAGGTGTTCATGATTGGTCCATATAACGGTCCTATTTACCACTCATACCTCATTTACATAGGACTGGCAATGCGAGTTGGCCCGATTTTTCCTAAACAGGGACATTAGCCAGCAAGCCAAGTGGGACCGGCATAAGACGGGCGGCAACCGACTCAAGATGGCAAACAGAGGACAGCAGCATCTGGTGGAACAGCATGCCGAGTTCAAACTTTGATGGTGCGGCTCTTGAAAACTAGAGAAGTGACCTAAAAATATTCAAATGTGTCCAGGTGACTTTTTGTTATGAAAAACAATGTAACACTGTACAATGGGACTTTCAGGATCTGTCTAGGCATCTATACAACTTGAAATGCAAAAATACATTTTTAAAAATAACAAGATGACTGCATTAATTTATTTCCATAATAATATTTACAGGTTGGTTATTCTTAATTAACAAGTTGGCACACAAAGCATGAGCGGTCTTCAATACACATTTAATTACACGTTTAAACAATTAATTTGGCAATATTTTATTATAAACAGCTGTTACTTTAAGAAAAAAAATATATTTTATGCAATACATTTTACACAAAGTTAAAATTGGAATAAACCCGACAAAAATAAGAATATTTATCAAATAATGTTACCTAGCCAACATTTTTTTATTTGTAAAGCACATGTACAATAAAATTATGCCCCAAAACAATGACGGAGTGGTAAACATACAGAAATGTGTTGTCCGTGGTTTTAATTGCAATGTGTCCAGTCTCAATGGTTCCACAATAAACTCGCAGTGCTACACAGCAACGTCATGTTGTGTAAACCTTTTACACTACATGTAATTTTAGTAAATAAATAAAAAGCAACATTTCATATTCAAATTCTACCTTTTTGGCTTTAATCTGTCCAAATGAATGTTCTTGTATCCATTTAAACTGAAAGGTAACCTGTAATAATGTCATACGTTCATAGCAACATGTTGCAACAATAGAGTCCGCACCACGTTTCAGAACAATTCGCAGTCAACACTCAATCAACTCGAGACACGGTCTCAGCACGGAAGGGCAAAATGTGTCGCAAGAAATTAGCAACCTTTTTATATTAATATATGAACAGATTAAAAGACCTGAAAGGCTTTGTACTCAAGAGGAACGCTCCTATAAACTGAAATCATGGACTGAAACTACATGCAAGGTGATATAAAGAGACGAGAGATGGAATGAGACTATACAATTGCTAAGCCTGGCAAGATGTTGAGGGAGGTTGTCACCTCAAATGTGCCGAGTCAATGCATCTCTTTGCCATCTCAGCTCTAAAGCCCATTGCCTGAAATTCAGCCAGATATATTCTCTATGATAAAGCAGGGTTTGTTTATGACGAATGTGGTGTTTCTATTTGTACCTGCACACCACTGCCGTTCCATATATATGTTTGTTTAGGCAAGAATAAAATAGATGAGTCCTTCTGTATTTTAACAACACTGCCCACGACCAGTCAGGTTTTTAGAACACCAATTTAGCTCAGGTTATTTAATCAAGAGATATGGGAAAGTAACAGATCCCTTACATAGCAGACTGGTTTCTATGTTAAGTATTTTGAGTTGAGCAAATTCAGGAGCAACCAACATTTAAACAAGAGGGCAGTTAGAGAGGGTGGCAGGGGATCGGGGGAAGGACTGTGGTGGCCACCACGACGCGTCGAGAGGTGCTCCCTGTGCGGGGCATCCCACGGCACCCGTCGTGTCACGGGGACGCTCTGGAGCGCCACCTTCAGGCGCTGCTGTCAGAATGTCCGCATCTCAGTCCAACATCCTACGTTTAAACAAGTCTTGGATTTACGTTAAAATAAAATAATTCTCTATACGTAACCGTTGTTTTCCAAATACACCGAGCAAAATTTATCATGAACCGTAAGCATCTGTAAATGGACCCAGGATTGATCTTGATGGAAAATATTATAAGCTGATGAGCACGTGATCTCCGACAGACGACCACCTCACCATAATCAGCTCTTAATGTGATCGACAGCGCTTATGAATTAGCAAAGACAAGTTAAATATGGCGGTGGAAAATGTGTACTTTAAAATCACGTAAAAGCATACTTTTTTTAAACAAAGGCTTAGATCAGAGAGAAGAATATTTCCATTAAATAACTCCCCATACTATTGCACTGTTAAAAAAATTAACACAAACGCAGAGATGAAACATATTGCTAAAGAAAATATTGCAATATTTCAATCAAACATTTAAATGACAGGCTACTGATTTACATTTCAGTGTATATAAACAGAACAAACATTTTAACTGGAAGAACTATTAATTCATTTTTAAAACTGTAGTTACTTTCCTTTTCATTAGCCTAGAGGAAATGGTACCAATGGTCAATTTTATAAAAAAAAATGTTTGACCACAATCATGTTAAATAAAGTCAAAATATATTTAAGAAAATAGTAGTAATACTTTTGGCATTTATCATTTATAATTGTTTACGACCTCCTCTTGAACTATTTAAACAAAAATATACTGTTTATAACCATTACGAATGTTTACATTCTTGGCAAAACATGACAATTTAGTGACATTAACTGACAGAGCGAGGCACGAGTACACCATGGGCATGCACTGGTGGGCGATGCGAGGATGCGCGACTGCTGAATTTACGGGGGGCACCAGGAGGGGTCAACGTGCTGTCTTTTGGTACCGCCCAGAAAGATTTCCTGTTCAACAGTTTAAATGGTCTATGTTGAAAGAACAAAGCAAACCGTGCCCGTGACCAAAACACCTCTCCATACGTACTCTGTGAAGCTACACGTACAGCAGGGAAGGGTCGTTTGCAGAGGAGACCACTAGAAGAGATACTCATGATGAATTTAAACATTGGATTTCATTTATAACCCATTGATATGTTTTTCAACTACAGTTGGGACTTACCAAGTGCACAAGAACAGAGTTTTGTGAGGCGATGGTATAACACGGTGACATGGTGTGGTCTTAAGCTGACGCCGCCGCCTTCTGAAGCCCTGCGTTCGCTCAGCAGAGACATCCCGAGCCGCGGTGATGAAGCCTGTGCAACAACTTCCAAGGATGCGTTTACCTCTGGCACGTAAATCAGAGCTCAGCAGATTACCCACTCTGCACGCAATCCCAACGGTATTGGTTTGGCAAGAAGATGCACGCTTAATGTGAACACATTATAAAGGTTACCTGTTGGTTTAACGGTAATACGAATTGCCGTGTTAGGGTACCGAGTCAGAAGCATTGAGATCAATGGATTAAGTCTCAGCTAACCCTTCCGAGTCTTCGTCTATGAAATGGTAACAAAAGGTATGCATTTTGTGATCATACTGTATATTTATCGAGGCCCAGTTCTGACAGCTGATTGGACAGATGTGTGCCAAGCACACGCAGCTGCACACCATAGCACCATCCTATAGTTAGTAACTTTGAAGCCCCATAGGGAGTTGGACATTCCCCAGCATCGGTGTGCAATAAGACGCGCGGCCTGGATGTTGGGGAGAACGTCGGCATCAGCAGACGATTTCACAACCGAGAAAAGAAAGCGAAATAACCAAAATACATGACATATCCTCTTTTCCAGTCTTAAAATATTACCATGACTACAGTTTAGTATGTAAACACTGAATAATCTGTCCAGATGGCTCAAACATAGCAAACTCAAACAGAGCAGTGAATGTAAAAAAAGTCAGTGGCGCAACGTTGCATGCACACAGCTTCAATGTGGAAACGTTTTGGTACTGTTCTGAAAGTGCTCAATTATCTTACAATTTAACGCTTGATGCTTTCGGGATATTCAATAGTCGGGAAAAACATAACTTTGTACACGTCTAACAGCCATCTGAACAAGTGAAACCACTTACACCGATTCACGGATGATATCCAACACATCAGTAATCTAGCACGATTACAAGCATGCACCATCCAGCAATGCTCCTCTTGATGCGCACCTCATCGCTTGTGCATGTCATCTATTGCTGAGATATATTTTTAGATGTACAAGTCTATCTAAGGAACACATTTTAGTAAACATTTCACATGGATATGTTACAGAATAGATGGCCCAGGAGGCATATTTATGACCACTAATTTTTCCTGCGACGCAGCTAAGACAAGTACGATATAGATTTCCTGGACGTCACAAATTATCCAAATTCAACTTCTCGGTAATTTCTCGGTTCACTTCCAAACTATCATAGAGTGCCCTGTCCGGGAAACTCCCCAGCACGGACGGACAGTGGATTTGTCTGCTCATCTCAAAGCTGCCGCTGTCTGCGAGCAATGCCCTCTCAATGCTGGAGCCATGCTCCACAGGGGTTTGGGTGAGAAATGAACCGATACATATTGAATTGTTTATTTTTGCAAGGGAATCAACGGTAACGCCTTGCTGCACTATGGATGGCTCAGTAGGAAACCCATCATTAAATGAGACTGAAACCGTCGAGTTCCGGTAAGAGGTTTCCTGCAACTGTTGTGGTGCGCTGCTCTCTGGGCACAACGAAGTACTCGCCAACGCACTGGCAAACGTGCTACCGATATCGGGTGATGCACGGTCAACTTGAAAACATGCACGGTCATCTCTGGCCAAGGATGGAGAACACGACTTTGGTTTATTCAGAGCGTGTGTTGAGGCAGCTGCTTCTGTTGCAGTTATGCCAGTGATTGTTGTTACTAGTGTGCCTTGCTGCCTGGGTACAGGGGTGGAGAATGTCCTCTCCTCTTGGGGTTGCTGCTGCAAGCCAGTGAGGAGTGGCCGCTCTTCCTTCTTGGTTGAGCCAATCTCGGAAACTGCTGCAATGCCTGCATTTTTATCGAGCCCACAGGAGATGGCGGCATTGTGCACCTGCCGGATATTCTCTATGCACTCGCCCTTGGCCTGCCGGAGGAGATCTGCCTGACCCTGCAGAGACACAAAGCTCATCAGAATCCAGACAAAGATTCAATGTCACTTTTGTAGCATATCAATGAATGTCTGATGACAGGCCATGCTCTCCATTTCTTCCGCTTCTATCGGAATCGGCATCATGAGATTAAAAATTCAGTTGGAAATCTCACAGAGCAGCATGCTGCATGTGTCACAGAATAGATTTTCACAGAACGTCTCCAAAAAAAATTCACAGCTGCGCACTCCTCTACAGCTGCCGACTGTAGCTGCTGGCACCAATATTATCCTCCACCTGGGCCTGCTGCACTGTGAGCCGGCACCCGCCTGTCAGCTACAGCTTCACAACCACAGAAGATCGTGCTTGCAAACACTCAACAAAAAATAAAAGCAAGACTAAGCTTGATAACCACAACATTTCTCAAAGTAATTATATTGGAATCGCAGATCTTCCCGTCGCCAAGCCCATGATCGCCTGTGAGCTCCCAATGGGATTAAATTAGCCACTGCTGCAACATAATGCAACAGCTCTCCACCACTGGCCCTGATAGACGGCACGGTTCAAACCGATACAATTGTAGCCGAGGTCTGGCGGTTACTACACAGAGAGAAGAACCACAAGTACAGCCTCCAAGGATTTCAAATTTTGCCAGCTCTCCGTGAATTTTTTTTATTCAAAGGGGGTATCAGAGTGATAATTCAGTGAGCAAACTTACGATTGGTCTTGTGTGAGGCCTCTAAGATTAGTCACGCTAATCCCTGTGACTAAAAGCATTGTGTTTGATATATGTGTGTGTTACGTGAGACTTAACACCGTTAGGCTCCAATCAGCCTCCAGGCTCTCGGATGCTGATAATGACGTTAAGAAACTACGGATATATGGAAATGCATTTAACCTATGCATGACCTTTGACGCAAGTAAAAAATCATTACCACATGCGAACCACAATGAGTATTGTGCCTCCTGCTGGATTGGCTACGCTATTGTACAATTATACAAACAACTCCATTATTTTACAGAAACTATTAGTGAAATGAGCAGAGGCACAAATACAATTTCTGGAAAATCAATGACCTCTCACAGCATATCTTACGAATAAAATATATGGTATTAAATATCAGACTTGATTCCTTTCATGAAACATTACCTGCAATGTAATGAAACATTACCTCCTGAAAAAAGTCTCGAGACTGAGTGAGGCTTTCCTGGGTAACCAAGCGGAACAACACCAACGATATGAGTAGGAAAGGTGCAAGCGAGCGTGCTACCTTGAGCAGGGTAACGTTCCAGGTGAAGCTCTCAATCGCCTTGGCCAGCTTGCGGCCCTTGAGTCCCTCTCTGGTGCCCAGGCTGCTCAGATCTTCATGAAGTTCCAGACCTTCGCATTCAAGACACCAGAAAGAAACACCTTTCCAGCATCCACCGACAAGCACAAACATCAAGCGGTGTATGTGGCACCACTCTTAGAATTATTCTGTAAAAATGTAAAAAAAAAAACTACCCGAATAGTTATTCGTTTAAACTGATGCTATCCGAGGCTAATTATGCAAAAACAGTACATAATGAAACTGCTTTTGTAGCTGCTGACACTGGGCTGTAACAGCAACAACAGTGTGATATTTTACATGAACTCCATTCGATGATACCAGTAGCTCTAAATGAAGTTCAACTCTATTTGTGTTTCTACACAGATCAGTTAATACCAATGTTTTAAAGATCCATTCAAGCAATCACAAAACATGTTTGCACAAATATTTTCTCCTCTCAAATAGAATGTTCTTGCAGAAGGCTCCTCTCTTTATACAAAACATTACACTACACTTAATACAATACTGTACACAATACAATAGCGAATACAATGCAATGCACAGTACAATTGACAATAAAATACCACACGCAATGAAATACTGTAAACAATGCAATATCATACGGTGCGTGCCTGTCTGTTTTTAGATAAAGCATGGGTGCCCCCTTCTCAGCAGTCGCTGTTGTCTGCCAGACGAGAGAGGCCGGTGCTCGCACCTCGCTCAGCCGAGGCGCCCCCAGTGGGTCGAGGCTCTACCGAAGCTCCTCACCTGACTTTTGGCACTGTGTGATCTTGCCGTGGATGGCGTCTGCACTCTCCACAAGCGTCCGCAATTCCTGTATCATCTGCTCGCATGTCACAGCGGGCGCACAGCAACAACAACAGCAACAACAGCCGTCGTTCGCCACTCAGTGGTGGTCCCGTCATTACAGTGCCTGTGCCAGGTTCGGTGGACCTTGAGGTGCAGAGCACACAATCTACCACACACTTATGCAAATGAAGGGATCTAGAAAAACGAAACATTTAACACGTATGTTTTCGCAATCATAAATGACAATCCGTAATATATATTTTGGACAAATTTATGTTGTTAAACCCTTCACCACTCAACATAACCAAATTGTCACGTCAGCATCTTCAGGTCAGAATCCAACTTCCTGGGTTCTGACCCGTAGATGCTTGATGTAGTTTCAAGCGAAATTCCAGATCTAGTTGCCATGTCTGGCTGTGAGAATTATTCTTCTGCCTACCGGTGAGTGAGCCGAAAATACAATAATTTGTGCGTTAAACGCTTGTACAAGTGGCAATTTAATTTGTCCAACCCTTCTGTCAGAAAATTACTCAATAGTTTGAGACATGCAGGGTCCAATAATTGTCTTTTAGGAAGAGCAAAAGTCACTAGTGCTTCATATTTCGACTTGGGAGAACAAACTGAAGCTTGACTTTTGTCAGAAACACCGTGGAGTGTTGAGAGAGAGACAGCCAGTGGTGTATCAGCATGACATGGCAAGTGCAACTACGGAAATGTTGGGAAAGTTAGGATACTATCTTCTGCACCATCTGGCACGCAGCCCAGATCCAGCCTCTATCGACGTCTACCTTGTAGACCTTTGAGAGAAGCTCTACGTGGAAGGCAGGTCGATCGTGATGGCGCTGGGAAGGCAGCGACGCCAGTCACAACGACTTCTACGCTGCTTCCATTAGGAAGCTTGTGGGCCACTTCTGGAACCAAGAGTGTGTTAATAAAGGGTGACTATGTGGAGAATTAATCTCTTATGTCTCTTAAATATAATTTGTGATTCTTTACATATTGAACACTCTCACACCTATATTTCCAGTTGTGACTTTAAGATTTAGTATAAGAGTAAAGTTGAAAACTGTTGCATGTGGTGCGCCATGCTGGTGTGTGATGTTCTGGCACCATTCTCCACAACTGGGGCGAGCAACGTTTCTCTACGAAAAGCAACAGAACGGCCATGAGGGGATCATTCCTTCATTTGAGATCATTGTCGTTCCTGGGCAATGGACCACCAGCTGTTCTCCATTGGCAGCCCTGAGCCAATGGGGGAAATTACATGTCCCGAGGGCGAGGCCAGTCTGTCCATAAGATGACGGCTCTTGACTTGCTCTTTTTATTAATGACACATTCCTACGGTGGAGACCAGTCTCGCCATAATCTTGTGACAAAGAGTTCCTCATTTCATAGACGCCAGAGGGATGTGGGCCCAAGTCAAATGTAGGAGGAATTTGAACTCATGATATTCTGATTTTGAGTCAGCACCATCACACCGTGTTGTACAGTTTCCTCAGAAGAAGCAATCAATACGCTTTTCACGCTTACTCGGTATTAGTTTTGCAGAAGGAACGTGGAGGTTAGAATGTAAAACGTAACTTGAGCGCGATAGTGCTGTGAATAATCTCAATGCGAACACTGAATATGACAAATGTACAACTTAATGGCAATGTTTTCGTGACACGCTGGGAGCTCTGGATGGCCGGCACTTGTGCCTTGTACACAATCATTATTGTTACACACCGTTACAAACCCTACAATATGTTTCAAAACATTATAAACGAGGTATTACAAACTAAATATTGTATATGCCTGCTTTCCATATTTAACTTTTTACCCCCACGATTTACACTGCTCATTGCATTTATCTCTGATAGCAACGAGTTTCAGTCCCACACCATCATAAGGGTGTTGAATCAGAGTGTTCCGAGTGGACAGGCAGAGTGTACAGATTGTACAGATTGTACAGAGTGTGCAGGATGCGTGAACGGAGTGGACATGCAGAGTGTACAGTGTGTGCAGAGTGAGTGTACGGAGTGGACAGGAACTGGCCATGGGGCTCAGCGGAAGAGTGTTTAATATGCGGAAGCTTGAGAAGTCAAATCCTGGTTGGAGTTGACTGAGGCCATCATCCCTCTGGGACAGAGAAAATGAACACCACTCTGTAGGGAAGTGATCCGAGGGTGCCCTATGGCTAAACTCACAACCCACACCATAGGAATGTAGAATTTACACCACTGGCTCAGGGCTGAAAAACGGGACGATAAGCACCAATCCTTCAATGATCAATTGATCCAGAAGTAACTTTGGCTGTGTTGTTTTTGTGTTTGGCGACAGTCTGTAGAGGAGCGATACCAGCTGCAGGCTGTGGCCTCACCGTGTCATAGAGAACCACGCCCTTCTTGAGCACGTCGGGGAGGGCGCCCTGAACGTCCAGGCACGGCATCTGGTCACGCAGTACCAGTCCCACCTGGGGAGTCCCGTCAGTGTTGAGCAGCCGTGAGCACAGCACCAGCATGCACTGGGCAAGGTTGGCAACCGGAGGGAGACCACACACCTCCTTGAAAGCCAGAACTGCCACCTGAAGATGCGCAAACGGCCCAGGCACGTGATCATCTACGGCCGCGTAAGCACATGCGCACTGCACATGCGCGCACCGCACGTACAGTTAAATAATAGATAGGGTCATGATCCATCTGTGCAGAGTTTGAGTTTTGGCTATTTGCACCGTACGTTCATTTCAGAATCCGAATATTTATTAACACTGGAGGAATCCGATGAGCTATAAAGCTCTTTTTTTTACAGATGTCCAGTAGGGGCGGATCAGAACGTTACCACAACAAAAAAATACAAAAAAGATAGGAGTGCAAGGTACAAGAAAGGTAATAAAACCACCCAAACACATAAAAATAAACTATCAATATCGTATCAGATAAAGCCCACTGAGTTATTACATTATTTTCAAAATCGACCTGGCCACAAATGATAGCTCGACAAAGTGGCTTTTCATTTGGATATTTATAGCAGAACAATGATCTAAATAGTCGAAATGCATGTTTCTAAATGTGGAGGGAAAATCCAGAGGACCCGGAGAAAAAAATCCACGTGACCACGGGGAGTACATGCAAACCCTAAATATACAGGTGTCAGGGTTGGGATCAAACTCTCGACCTCCTACGTACCAGGCGAGGAAGAAGACATCACACCACCGTGGCGACTATTAAATAAATAAAGTATATACGTTTCCTCTGGGAACTCCAGTTTTTGACTACATGTAAATATTTATTAATGATAAACGATTCACTTAGCACTCATCTGAACACATCCGCACCAGTATGCACATTGCGAATTTGTGCACCTATAGGCTGCACGCTTTTTACTCTTTGTACCTGGGACAAAAGTCCACACGGTGATCATCCCTTCCCTACAACGGCGGTGATGAGACCCAGCAGCAGCGCATCCGCTGCTTGTTGCAGAGGTTCTCGGTGTGAATCCGGCAGCCGCCTGATTCACACTGCGGTACATCAACTGTGAATACGTGCACCGTCAGGTCGGTGACCATGGCGACTGGTCTCTTGAGGACTCACCTGGTGTTGCCCCCCCAACCCTGAGACCCTGGAAATTGGTATTTTATTTATATTTACCAGACAAAACACATTGTTTTCATTAATGTAGGGCCCTGTTTAAATGGCTTAGACCACTCCACCCTTGGAAAGTTTCCATAGTTTTATTTTTCATGTGGACAGATATTTTAAGGAGATACATTCTCTGCTAAATTGTGTAAATGCATTTATCCCGTACCACCGATTAGCATGGTTGGCTACGTATGGTGTGAAAGAAGTTCAACATACATATCTGCCTCTGATGTAATGTACCGACACATTGAGCATTCAACCAACCATTACCTGCGAGTTCTCCCGCAGGTCAGCGGCGTCGCGCAGCGGCTGCGTCGCTACGCGGAACACCTCGTCCACCACCTTGATGCCAACGGTGCGCATGGTGACATATTTGTGGGTGCGGCGGCCCCGCATCACAGACAGCCCCCGCTTCGGAGGCTTGCCCCCTCCGCGGCGGTTGGTCACGGCCACGTGGATGAAAATGGACGCGTGGGTCAAGAGCTCGCCCGTAAGGGAGAGGAGCGGCACGTGACGGTATCCGGGCTGGAGGCACTCCAAGGGGATGGTGTACTGACCAATGAATTCGTCTCCTATGTAGTCGTCGTCCAGTACCACCAATCGTAGCAGAGCCAGCTCTGGCAAGTGGAGCTGGAACTCAAAGCTCTCCTCGAATATCGGGTGGTCTCCATCGTGGTATACAGTCTTGGTTCTCTGCTCCGCACAGTCAGCTGGAATGCCGTGAATCTCAGCTGCCACGTAGGGGTCCAGCACTTCCCCCTTGGCACCCGAGCCTTTGGGCTTGGGGAGATTTTGCCCACTAATGATGCGGAGGTGCAGCATCTGAGGACAGAGGCCAGGGAAGCTTTCATGGGTGTTGGCACGGAAATATGAAACGGCTTCACGCATGATTGCAGGCCGCAGCACGTAGCCGCAGCCACCATTCTGCTGAAACCAGCCAACGTTAAGGTCCAGCATGAGCCCCGGTGTTTGGAGGTTGAGCCCCACCAGCTGGCAGCCACACTTCCAGAAATCCAGCGGGTTAACGTTGCTCGAGTCCAATCGCATGGGGCTTGGGTACACGCGGGAAAGAAACCTCTTATTATAACTCAGGAAGTCCTCCGACCTCTCGCTTATAAGTCGACCAGCCTGCAGCTCGCTGAACGAACTTATTTCCCAGTATTTCTGGCTTTGAAGAGCCACATCAAAGTCGCGGAAGCGGACAGACTGGCAGAGAGACGCCAAGTCGGAGAGCTCCCGTGTGAGCGTGAGCCTGCGTGCCTGCTCGGGCTCGCAGTGCTGCTGCCCAATCTGCGCTGCCTCGTCCTCCTCGCTCACATCGCCCTCGCACTCCTGGCAAGTGGGCGGCAGTTTCCGGCCCTTAATGAGAATGCGCCCGCGGAGGCTCTCCGGGGAGGGAAGGTGTGCGCACGACGCGACGGCTGGCTCCGTGTATAGCTTCTCTTTCAGTACCTGCAACATACAGTCAACAGCCACTCAATTATTAAACATCTCACATCTGGAAGTTGCAACCATTTACTTGTTCACGTAGCTACAATAAATAAGTAGATAATTTCAATGGCAGGTTAGCCATGTGATCAGCATGCCCGTGCCAGAGACATTTTTCATGTAAAGGTCCAATTCCTGCAGCCTTGCCCGTCATTCCCCTGGTACGGTCAGAGAAGAGCAAGTGCTGGAACATATGAGCATTGAGCTGGTGTTCATCTCCCACTTATAGCCGAGTCAGTGCTGGAAATTCTGCATTCCTATGGCAGGGCAAGTCTATCCATGACAAGCATTGCTGACTTCTCCATAAAGTGATAGTTATTTTATGAACCCTCGAGGGATGATGTGCCGAGTCAACCCGCGACAAAGATTTGAACGTTCGACCTTCCGACTGCGTGCCGCTCCCTCTACCGAATCGAGGCGGAATAAGAGGCAACCGGTGAATTCTAGACAGAAGCAGGTGACCACTGTGACCACTGGCCCAGTCCTCCCAGCAAACCTTGCATATTCGCTGCCGTCCATGGTAAAACATGGATTCCCACATGATTTGTCCCACGAAACCTCGACAACGTGAAACGAAAGCAAAACACAAGCACAGTGTGGTCATAACTCTTTTTTTCCGACATGTGACTAAGATCTCCTCTTAATATAAACTCGAGGGAAAACACAAGCGTAAATGTAAACAACACCCTGCAGTCGGTCTCACCTCTTTGATATGGCGCACCATAGTGCGCTGCTGGGCCGGGCAGCAGTGCGTCTCCAAGCACAGCACCAGAGGGTACTCCGACACTGCAAAGGCATGCTTGCCAATAGCGTCCAGAGCCGCCCGGAAAGTGATAGGGGACGTCATGGTGTGGCCATTGAAGACCAGAGGCTCCTTCTCAGGACCATCCCACACATCCAGCTCCACGGAGCGGCAGCCTAGCCGCAGGGCCCGGATGAAGCCCCCGACATCACTGGGGCCACGGAACTGGTCTTCCACCAGGTAGGTGTTGTGCGAGGCGTGAACGTAGTAATGGGAGAGGGGCTGAGTCATGTCCTGGCACACGTGCCGGTGATCGGGGTCAAAGACGTGGCACTCGGGGGATAGCAGGTACCGCGTGAAGCCATCGATACCCAAGCAGCCGGCGGCTCGGCCTTCCTGCGAGGGTTCGTATCGACGGATGATGTCTAGGCTCACCTCCTCCGAAACCTGTGCCATTCCCTGTTCTGTATCCAGAAATAGAGAGAGGTCTTTGACATCCAGGTACTCTTTGTTACTGGAAAACTGCACAAGCAGGAAGTAAACTTCGGGTCGTGTTGCTAATACGTTGAAAACGTCAATGAAATTTGCCACTGTGAGGCCAATAATGTCATCTGGACGATCGTTATTTTTTAGCACTTCCTTCAGCTTCAGTTTAACATACGAATTCCTTAATCCTGGGTGTAGCTTATGAATCAATTCCACTGCACCGGCCTCTGAAAGGTATCCTGCGTCTTCTGTGACTGTGCATTTAAATTCTGCCTGCAGCCAACAACTGCGCAGGCTGTTCTGTCCAAAATGTATCGAGGCAGAGATGTCCTGCCTACCGCTGCACGACAACAAGTAGCGCAGCCCCGTCACCCATGCGCTCGCAACATCAGCCGAGTTTGCAACCAAATCCAGTGACTCGTAGCTCTCTCCGTAGATAATGGAGAAGGCGCAGTCTTCAGAAACCTGCTCAGATATCCCGTTACTGCGGAAGATGTCCGTGTTTTTCCCAGCACGCACCTCCTTTATGGATCGCACCTCCAGGCGAGCTTTGTCAAGGTCTTTCTTGGACGGCTCCCAACGCAGGTGCTGCAAATCTGACTCCAGCAAGAAGAGGCGCTGATAGATGCGGGAATTTGACCTGACCTTTTTCAGTTCGGAGCCCTCTTGCATGAGGCTGACGCAGTCGCCGGCACTGCTGATCTTCTTCTCTGTAGGCATGCTGCTAAACGACACGGTCTTCTTCCGCTCGGGCTGCTTCTGCCGTGAAGTATCCTGAAACAAACATGCAGACCGGTGAAATACGTTACGTGCTTAACACGCCAATATCGTCAAGCCTGTAAGAGACTGACGAGTACATGCCATGGTAAATATGATGGTACATCTGTGTAATAGGTACACAATGTTGTTCAAATCCATATATTGTAGCCACATTGTAGCCCTGCAGCCTATAACACCTGTTTTGTGCATGGTGGTCACCCATGCAAGAACTATCCAGGCTCAGTGCAGCTTAGCTTCTGAGATCTACTTAGTTTCTGAGTCTTGAGATAGATAAATGGGGAGAGACGGTGACACACGGGGAGACACGGTGTCACACAGAAGCTCAGGGTCTTGAGACCCAGGGCTGGGACCATGCTCAGAGCTGACTCAAGCCGAAGTAAGCACAGTAATCGGATTGCGTATGATGGAGTTGGTGAAGGAAATCAGTGCTCAGAGCCTGCTAAAGTTAGGCGTGGCTTCAAGCTGGCTCACTTGAGCCAGGCCTGAGCTGAGACACGACTTAGAATAGGAGCCTTTGACCTTAGCTTCAGGAGGATCTCCGTGCTGCACAGCCACAGCCTCCACCCTCATTGCACACGGCAGCTACCGCCTCTGCACTGCCTAGCACGGGATGAGCACAACAACACATCTCGCACGGCGAGGATGCACACACGCACACTCGTGTCCATGGTCTCGATGGTTATATCACAATCAGTATAAAACACAAACTCACAAAGTAGTTCAACTATAGCAATCGTAACCTGCTCAGTTTTATTTTTGATTGCTAAAGCTTCAAATTTTTTCCAAAAATGGGTCCATGAGTTGGCGGTAGAGATACTTGGCTTTACGTTCCAATTGCTGAAAGAAGAAATGTTGAGTGGGGCAAGTGGTCCTAAACTTTGTGTGCATGCATGTGTTTAACCTGAGTAGGCGGAACATTGTTACTCTTTCAGTGCCTGACGAGACACCACCAGTGCGTTATTCATCAACCAAGTGAAGAGAGAGCACTAAAAATACTTAGCCCGCTTTTCAAACACACGTTGCTTCAATGTACATAAAGGGGATACTTAATAATTGATGAGCTGTATATCCCAGACAGGGGGCAATTGTTTTTTTTCATCTAACCATAATGCACACTTTCTTGTTCCACCATTTCAAGATAAAATACCGAATGGTAGCTACAACATATTTAGAAAATAAATTTAGGCTCAAGCCGGTACTGACAAGAATGAACATGATTCAATCCTGTAGGTTTAATTAACTCAACATATACACACTTTACCTATGTATACATCCTTACAGATATGTATGCTTGTAGTCAATTATCAAACTGCAGTGTACAGTACAATACAGTGCACAATGCATCGAGGATATTCAATTTCCCCACTCCCTGGACATGTCCTGTGATCCCCTCGTCACACACGCCACTCGAGCAGGGCTCCACTTTGCCACAAGAGTTGGGACTACACTCAAATGTTCGTAGCACATTTACACAGCATGCATATTTGTATCAGAAATTTACATGAAAAGGAAAATGTACACACACAATTATTCAGTATATTTGGTATACGTAAGGCTATCCTGAAGGTACTGCGTTGTTTCACAGCCAGTTTTGCAGCAGAAGAGGGCGATTTGGCTTCGTGTCATCCCAATTGAGTCATTTGTGGTGTCATTTTCGAATTTGACAAATCTGGACCACGACACCAGGCACAAAATGGCCCACTCTTGCGTGTCAATTCACGTGACCTTTAATGTTCACTTTTTAGCAGACGGTGGATGTTTCAATTGATACAGCTGCAGTAATAACCAGGGTGACCGGCATGACCCGAACCGCTCAACCTCTGCAACGAGTGGCGAACGAGCTACCGCCTGGCTGCGTCACCGTCACCGAACAGTCATGTTCAAATATGTACGGTACAAAAGAAGTTCAACATACGTACAAAACTCTCCCATGGAGCTCAAGTAGCACGGGGACGCCTGCTGCTGCGTTGAGCACGCACGCCAGGCTCGTGTATATTCAACAGACGCAATACTTTGGTTAACGTAAAAAAGGTGATGAAGACTGGGAAACTTCACTGTGTTACGAAAACTGTATTGAGCCAAAGGTGGTGTCAGTAAAAATTCCAATCACACAGCACCATATAAATTACGGCTCTGCAGATCAGATAACACAAGATAAGACTGTTGGTACGTCAAAACAGACAATATGCAAAGCAAATTTGTTTACTCCCAGGTAATTGTTTAATGGCTTGATAATGTAGGTATTTGATTAATGGAGGTATTTGATTCCGGCAGTCACGAAAGCTTCAAATCAAGATTGAGGTATTTGATTGTTGCCAAACCAGAAATACTGAACAAATGGGTACGAATGTCTCTCACGTCACTGTTATGTCTGGACTTTTTAATCATCATCATTTACTGTGATATTTATGAAAAGCATACAAGAAAAAAATGTTGGATTATGCAACCGAAATTATCGTGTAATGAAAATGTGTTGCAATGTAGAGTGGCATTTGATAACATGAGCAATACATCTCACAAGACAGATAGGTTCCAAAACCCCACCGCAACACAACAGCAACCGTTTCAATGCTGTGCTCAAACAGCAATGTATATACATACTGTATACTGAAATTCTTTTGCACCGTACAGTCAACCGTGCTAATCGAAGCAATGCCAATCTCTATGCCAGCACACATCCTGTTTACCCTGAATCCTCCAAGATGAATGTGCAGCAGATCGGCAGAGATGTGCACCCCATGAACAATGCATTTTATCAACATAACCAGGCATAAGCCACTTCCGGTTGCACCCAAAAAGAACACATCTCATAAGTAATGTTCACCGTGGTTAGACCATACGGCTACAAGTCCCTGTAAATGTATGCAGTCTGATCCTACGTGTGGAAAGAGATGGAGCAAACATGTACTAAATTTGCAACCGGATTATCTAGAAGTGCAAGTAATACAAATCTAATAAATATTCTCCATTCCCAATCTATTCATAAAAAGTGTAAGTCTATCGGCCTTTTGTCACATCTGAACTGGCCGTGACCCCCCACACCCTTCAACAACCCAGTGACCAGCTGAGTGAAGTATGGTCAACGTACTCATGCCGAATCAGACAATGAGACGCTTTCATCCAGAAGTGAATTAAGGTCTTTAAATTATTAATTATAAGAACATCATTACGACTAAATTACAATCTTTAACACAATATATTATACAGTATATTAATTGTGATGTTATGCAACAATAATAACCATTCGATAACTAATTGCCTATAATGTATAATCAAGTCTGAAATAGTTTTCTGTTTTAGCCAGTTTAAAAATAATTTATTTTCAGATATTTGTGTGTGGAAATATATATTTTCAGGTAAAACGGGATGTTATTTTAATTTCCACTGCATGCTATTCAAGTGCCCGTGACATTAATACAGAAGTGCAAGACTGGAGATATGAGATTGAAATCACGCGAAAAACGCTCCTAATAATACAATGTCGACCGTATTACAAAAGTTTATCTTTTCAATACAAATGCTTAAACACATCTGGACTTTTAAATTATTGTAACGGTTAAAAGCATAAAATGTCTCTCTTAACAAGGATTGTTTTTGCTGAAAACCCACCAAAATAATCTCTTAAAGGTCCATTTTAGTGTAAATAATACAAATGGCATTAGTTTGTTTTAATAATGTAAGCTGGGAGGATGATACAGTGGATATATTTGTAAAACAGACTTAGCAATACTGAATTGTATGAGCACTGTATAGCATTCAAGGGACAGATTCTTGTCAAACAACTAAATATGGAAACCAATAAATAAAATGTATTTAGAACATTTGCGTTTGAGTTCACATGAATGTACCCGAATTAATGATGCAGACACAGCCAGGGGCCGTCATGGAAACAATGCAGAGTGCTTGCAAGGCCTCCATCAGACACGGCAATAATGCTGGTAACCATAACTTTGGTATTCGAACTTTTCTTAAAACTAATGAGACTCATCCACAAGGCCTATACAATCCAAATGCTGGTGCAATGGCGTGATAGAGGAAAAATTGGAAGATACTGGCCAGGATTTTGTTTTAAAATCGCTTTTCTAACCCTTACACAAACAACAGTAAACACACATAATTTATCGTTAAGATATTGCCCAAAAACGTACCCTACGTAGAGGATGAGGAATTTGATTAACACATTATCATGCGATAAAGGGGTCTCCCGGGCAGCATGTAGTTGGGAGTGGTACATTACAATTTTATAAAATGGGTCATTAAGATAATTTGCGAGATTCAAATCCTATTTATAAGCAATTAACACATCACCCTTTCTGGTGGCCTTTGAGGTGATTGAAATCTAATTAGTAATAAATAATGGCACAATGTTCTTATTAATGAGGGACATTAAATCAGAATGTTAAATAATAAATGGCTTTAGGGTCTTGCTTAAACTCGTTTTGCTTCAGCAAGGTGTCAATGGGAAAACTCCTCAGCCTCACACACTCCAGTCGTGCGTTATTAAAGCCCATGTTGTCTGAATAACATGCGCTTTGCTCAAGTGAGAAACTTGAAAAACTGCCTTGATTCAAAATGCATTCAGTTTACTCGTTGCTAGGAAAAGATTGAACTGCACGAATATCAGTGCCGCAAAAATATTTTTTTTCCATTATCGGCAACCCAAGTGGAAAAAACCTCAGTAAAAAACGGTATAGAATGTCTCGCAACAACCATAACATTTTCTTTTTAAATGAAAAATACAGGGGACTGCCGTGGTGTAACGGTTAGTGGCCAGCTGGGATTGTCAGCTCGATTCCAGCTCCCGGCAGTTGAATCAACGCAGGTTTCCTCCATCTCCCCACCGCCTGTGTCCTGCCAGCAGTACAAACGTGTTCACCACAGGTAGTCGATCGGCACGTCGCGTGCGGTGGGGTGATGTGCGAGTACACTCACCTCTTCCAGGACGTCTGGTCAGTGTGGAATATTAGAATACCCCCTACAGTTTCTCTCTGGTAGAGGACCTTCGGCCAGCAGTGGCCTGCGAAAGTAATTGCAAGGCTGCACCTTTACGTTATAACCGAGAGTATTCATGACTTAACCTCCCCTGGGCACGGTAACCAGCGGTGGATTGGCTCTGCACACGCACTCCATGGTGTTTATTGGTCGTGTCCCTCCAAACAATATTTTCATTTGTTCAGTGACCATTTTGAACACAACTGTTATGATCGTCAGAAAATCCGAGATGGTAAATATTTCATCAATTTCTAATTATGTGTTTATATCTTCAATACAAATTTTGAATATCTTCTTAACTTCCTGTGAATAGCCTTGGTTGCAAGCGAATCGCCTTGCCAGACTCATTTTATCATTTGTTACCCACTACACGTGATCGAAGTGTAGCAGCGGCTACATGGCCCTTTATACAGCATGTGGTTATGACGTATAAACATGTTTTTTTATGTAACAGATACTGTACATATTCTTGGTTCTTTCGGTAAAGTCACGTTGAAGGGAAACAATAAAATAATAAAATATATAAAACAATAAAATTATCACGACGTTTCGACTGTAACACAAACAGTCATCATCAGGTGTGAAACCCAACGGCAAGAACATTTGAAAGAAGTGGCGGTTTGTATTTATTTTTAAACGTTAGCACCACGGATAGCGATTTGACAGTTTGTTTAGAAGGATGAGTCCATCTATGTTCGGAAAAGAGGAGGGGGGAGACGAAAAATTAATGTATGCTGTCTGAAAGCCACCATAAGCGTGAACAATCAATTAAGACCCAAAATGGTTTATCAAATCCTTCCAATGATTGCTAAGCCAGAATCCATCTTCTCGGTTGAAATTGTCTCTGTGTTTGTATATGTGGATAGCCTCATGAACGAATCTCTCATGGTAGCCCGATGGCTTGCAAAGAACCTCTGTCTTGGAGAAGTCAACGTCATGTGAGCCTACTAAATTATAACAGTGATCTGCCACGGCCGAGGTGTTGGTCCTACCGTGTTTAAGGTCTGCTTTGTGTTCACGAATGCGGTCCGAGACATGTCGTTTGGTTTCTCCAATGTAACTACTACCACAGAGGCAACTTAGTTTGTAGACACCAGGGTAATGTATGTCCGGAATCACATCTTTTACAGACGGAACCAGATCACGGATTTTATGTAATGTGTTGAAACGGACCTGGATCTTGTGTTTATTCAAGATTTTGGAGATCTTTTTTGTGATCCCCGCAATGTAGGGTCAAGTGATGGTTTTGAAAGGCTCCTCAAGAGGGTCCTTCTTCATGGTTTGAGTGATAGCTTTGCGGATTGTATAGTCGGAGTAACCATTCGCCTTGAGAGCTTGGTGTACGTGCTTGAGTTCACTGCCTATGTGTTCCTGGTCGGATATGCATTGGGCTCTATGGTGCAGAGTCTTGATGAGAGAATTCTTCTGTGATGGATGGTGGTGGGAATCCGGTCTCAGATAAGCACCCGTATGGGTAGTTTTCCTGTAGACAGAGTGGCTCATTGAACCATCAGGTCTCTTTTTTATTAGGACATCTAAAAAAGGTAGCTTGCCATCTTTTTCGACTTCCATGGTAAATCTGATGGCTGGGTGTATGGAATTTATGTGGTCGAGGAATTGGTCTAGAGCAGGCCGGCCATGTGGCCAGATGACAAAAGTGTCAGGTTTTTATTGGCAAGAAAATGTGTAAACTCCCTTGGTTTGTGAGGTGAAAATATAAGATGAGGACACAAGCACACATTGATTCTCACAGCACGGCACCTCTGCGTGTGTCCTCCACACGTGCTCATGTGTTCCTGTGGCAACAGCCCCCACATGACAAGCAGCAGCAACAGCCGTTGCTCATATTCGCGTGCCTGTGTGGGCGTTGCGGTGAGAAACAGCGCATCCCGCAATCCCCACACCAACACACATTGCGGTCTTCCTCAGGGTGGTTAGTCACGGGCAAGCTGCCCAATAGCTGGGCGAGGTCATTACCACTATGTTAATAATTACCGTTATCTTGTGGAATATTTGTTTAAATAAATCTAATATCATCGGTGTAACAGAACAAAGCATTTTGATGATGAACCCTAATCAGCCCTTGGCCTAGCAGTGCTCCCAATCTACTTGAGGGAGAGTAATAATTTCCAGAAATAATGTTTCAAGAGTGTGGCTTGTGATGTTATAACCACGTGACACCTCCTTTCTTCATCTTACCAGCGTCGTGTGCCCGTCTCTGCGTGCGTGTCCGCGCGCCTTTGTGCATATCTGTCTGCAGACCCGCGTGTCTTTATGTATGTCTGTCTGCAGATCTGTGTATATGTGTCTGTGCACTCCCCTGTCAGTGGCAATTTCAGTTCCTGCGCATGTGTCTTTGTGCGTGGGGAGTGGTTACGCAGTGGTTAGCGTGCTGCACTACGAATCTGCTGACCCGAGTTTGGCCAACACCGGTGATGATTATCTAAACCAGTCCTGGGCCTCCCCTAGGTCGACTGATCCTCAAATTGAGTACCTGGTGCGATGTGTAAATATCACAAGGGAGACAAAGGCAGCCGGGCGTGGTTCTGGCCATGCCCGCTTTCATAAGTGCTCGCTAACATCACTTTCCCCAAGAGGCTGTTAAGGCTATACCGTGGGTCTTCATCTGTTTAAACCAGACACACACACACTGTGGCCAGAGTACCATCAATTCCTCCGGCAGGCAAGGCTGCTTTGGCTGGGTCATGTAGCCTGCATGCCCGCCCACCCACCCCAGCCCAAGCAGCTTCTGTTTGGACGAATAGAGGGGGCTAAACAGGCGCGGCACAGGCTGGAGAAGAGATGGACTGATGATACGATGTGGAGCTGGGTGGACTTGCCGATGACCGGTACCAGCGGTGTCAAGATCGGCCTCTGTGGAGGCGGCTCGTGGACGCTTACTGGGCAGTTGGAGGCAGTCGCGCTCCAACAACAACAACGTACAGCAGAGAGGAGCGACGCTCACGAGGAGAGTACCAGGCGCCTAAAACCCAGCGAGTTGGCACAGTAGGGAGCACAGGTGGTGCATCTGCCAGTCATCTCGGTCGATCAACCCATGAGACCTGCGTCTGTTCCGTGACCTCCTGCCAGCGAGCCTTCGACGCTTCACGTCGCCTCAAGGTGCACCTAGGCTGGCACAAGCGCCGTGCTGACGTCACCGCCACTGAGTGGTGAATGGCGACCCTTGTGCGTGCACTCCCTCGCAAAAGGCAACATCAGCAGCAGCAGTGGCTGCTACAACATTGCCAGCACCTAGCGCACACAACCAGTAATGGCATTGCGTGTAATGAGGCTTAACCTCAAGTTCAACACCAAACATTTACTATGCTCTTAATTCCGGCCGATTTAGAGACATTTTCTTAAGACTTGTAAACACACACGACCCAGTGACGGATTGAAATCTGAAAGGTTGATATTCGTCTACAGTTTAACCAATACAGTAATTGCAATTCTTGCTATTCTGTTTCGGTTGGTGGAGAGCGAATAGAAACCGCGCCTAAACAATGACATTTTAAAGTCAAATATTGCAAACGCAATTACAGAACGTGGTAAGTAGTTAATTCAAGATCGTTTTGTATGCACGTGTCGCGCAATGTAAGGACTACACTTACATAATAATTACTTCTGAAATTAATTTCATCATCAAATGTGAACCCTTCACAGTCATAGGGCAGCGACAGGAGCCTGCACGTCCACCGCCCGTTGCAGAGCTACGCAGCTCGACCCCGGAAGGTGGCCAAGCTTAGCAACGCGGGGCCCATTAGCCATGCAATACACGCGCCCGGACTGCTTCACAGCGGACGTTAAAGATCTCGTAACGCCACTGCGCTGTCCTTGCGTGACGCCGGCATTTGACTCTGCTGCTGTCCCACGTGTGCCATAGTCACGGTCCAAATTTGTCCAATTTAGAAAATAAAACTAGCAAATTAAGATAATTAGAAAACGCAAAGTAATCGCCACCTACTGCGAAAACTTAGCAGGTGCCTCCTTAAAATAAGTCGCCTCAGTGAGGCTTTCCTGCGTAAACAAGCATTTGAAATAATAACATACGATTCGAATAATGAACGAGGCTCCATTGAACCTAGTTGACCGCGGTGTTATTCAGGCAGAGCCCTACCTTGATTATGCTCGCCTTCCTGGGCAGCGTCCTCCTCCCATGCGGCGTTCCCACCGCACCCATGGTGCCCGGCTCTGCGACTGCGCGCCGGTGCTGTGATCCAGGCTGTCCATGCAACAACTGCTCCGGTCCGAGTGCAGGCCCAACTACTGAACCATATGGCTGGCCCAGTCCCTGCTCGAACAGAGGGCTGGGCTGCTCTCTTAGTGCAGTTGCAAGGGTTGAGTTGTTGGCCTGATGTCCTGATCCTTGATCAACCACAGAGCTGGATTGTTGTCCGAGTCCAAATCCCATTGTGGGAACCATCTGCTGTCCTGATGCAAGCCCCATACCTGGGTTGGCTTGTGGTTTACGATCCGGTTCTAACACTGCATCAGGACGAAGCTGTCCGGCTACCTGGACGTACACCTGGCTTAGCTGCTGCTGCTCTACACCAGCAAAGGGCACTGGACCGGCTTGACTGCTCCGACCGAGACCACCCACCACCTCGCCTGGCATTTCCACCCCGAGTTCGTGTCCTCGATTGCCCCGCTGACCTTGGGTTGCCCCAAACCGTGGGTCTGTGTGCTGAGCCAGTCCTGTCACAAAAAAGGCGCTGCTCTGCTGTCCTTGCGATGTCCCAAATATTGGACTGGGTGGCTGTCTTTTCCCTGCTCCTAAAACCGGACTGGCTGTCTGTCTCAGTCCCGGAACAAAAATTGGGCTGACCTGCAGTCCTTGTCCAATTTCTGGCACTGGGATGTGCTGCAATCCCGTCCCTAATGAAAGGCTTTGCTCCTGGTCCTGTCCCATTCTATACGATGGACTATGCCGATGTCCCATCCCTGGTACTGGGCTGTGTAGCTGTCCCATCCCTGGTGCTGGGCTGTGCTGCTGTCCCATCGCTGGTACTGGGCTGTGTGGCTGTCCCATCCCTGGTGCTGGGCTGTGTGGCTGTCCCATCCCTGGTACTAGGCTGTGTTGCTGTCCTATCGCTGGTATTGGGCTGTGCTGCTGTCCCATCGCTGGTACTGGGCTGTGCTGCTGTCCCATCCCTGGTATTGGGCTGTGTGGCTGTCCCATCGCTGGTACTTGGCTGTGTGGCTGTCCCATCGCTGGTATTGGGCTGTGCTGCTGTCCCATCCCTGGTATTGGGCTGTGTGGCTGTCCCATCCCTGGTATTGGACTGTGTGGCTGTCCCATCCCTGGTATTGGGCTGTGTAGCTGTCCCATCCCTGGTATTGGGCTGTGTGGCTGTCCCATCCCTGGTCCTGGGCTGTGTAGCTGTCCCATCGCTGGTATTGGGCTGTACTGCTGTCCCATCGCTGGTACTGGGCTGTGTGGCTGTCCCATCCCTGGTATTGGGCTGTGCTGCTGTCCCATCCCTGGTATTGGGCTGTGCTGCTGTCTCATCCCTGGAGATGGGCTGTGTAGCTGTCCCATCGCTGGTGCTGGGCTGTGCTGTCTCATCCCTGGTGCTGGGCTGTGTAGCTGTCCTATCCCTGGTACTGAGCTGTAGAGCTGTCTCATTCCTGGTGCTGGACTGTGCTGCCGTCTCATAGCTAATAGGCCTGGATCCTGTTCATGTCCCATTCTAAATGATGGGCTCTGCTGCTGTCCTATCTCTGGCACTGGGCTGTGGGGCTGCTGTTCCATAGCCAACACTGGGTTGCGTTGCTGTCCCATATCTGGCACTGGGCGGTGTTGCTGTCCCATCCCTGGCACTGGGATGTGCTGTAGCTGTCCCATGCGTGGCACTGGGCTGTGCTGCTGTCCCCTGGTATCCAGCTGTAGCAGCTGCTGCCCCACTGTTCCTCCTGCTGCAGGCCGCCCCTGCGCAGGGGCCGCGGCCCCGTCCCGCAGGCCGCATCTCCCGTTGGTCACGGCCTCCCCGGCCATAGCGGGGCCGCTCCGCTCACGTGCCGCCGCTCCCTTCGCGGCGATCCCGGACTCCTCCAAGCGCGCGGTGTGAAGATCCCTGCCGCCAGAAGAAGCAGCAGCAGCCATGCGGTGGGGGGGGGACTAACTCACACACGTATACTACTCACTCAAACAGCAGCAATCTGTGGAGCCTATAGCAATGGTGGAGACAGACGAGGAATGTGGAGACGCAGAGACAGCGAATCTTACGTGGGGCGACAACTGAGAGCCACGGAGGGAGCAGCGCAGGCGGCGCCGACAGAGCACGCGGCGCGTGCGTGCGGGCTGCACTGAACCCCCGCTGTGCCGTGCCCCGCCTCTCAGCCCCGCCGTCTCCTGGGCGGGGCAAACCCAAAAATGTCGGGAGGAGGCGGGGCTATATCCGGGCTTGTGATTGGGGGGCTGTGTGTGGGCGTGGTCGAGCGCGAGACGACACCACGTGACCAATCGTCCCCCCCCCCCCATCCCGGCGCGTTGAGTTGAGTTAAGTTTTCATTTATTTGGTATTGCCCTGTGAGCCATTCGGCTCTTGAATCGGGTGCAACCGCAACAAACAAAAATCAAAAACATGAACAAGAAAACATCTTAAAGTGATTATGTGACTGTGCAAACAGAAAATCCAGGAAAAAAACATCAAAATATTCCTGAAATAGCACCGTACACGAACGATGTGTACAAAAATCCCAGTGGGATGCAAGTCAAATAACTACAAGACAACTAAGATTAAGGCCATCTTTCCAACTCCGTACTACAATAAACAAAAACATGGCCGAAACCAATTTTTTTTCGAAATCACCAAAATAAAAGCCATAAATGCAATGTAACAGTGGTCATAGGGACTGTGACCGAGGTTTTAACAATAAACTACATAAATAACATGTAACACCAAACCCTAGAGCCATATTTTAGGTGCTGCAGGGCAGCAGGGGCTGCCCGGTTCGCCGGTGCGGGTTTCCCAGACACCTCGAGCGTCGACAGACAGCCACGCGTGATAGGATAACTCATTCCTCGAGTGATAATCCCCATGACATGAATTAACTAAATTAAGGCTTCACTATAATAACATTGAAGTTCCAGCTTCATTAATCCAATATACCTTAACATCATTAATAGCCTATTTTCACTAATCGTTAGATTCACCTTATTCCACTTAACCTAAGTTGCCAATTAACTCTTATTCAACGAATTATTGAATTAGATCACGCGAATCACTTTGCTGCTGACGTCATGGCATCTATTTCAGCTCGCGGATACGTGTTTTCACTCGTTATATATTGTATTATATATTTTGGGAGTAGTTGTATTGCGGAGGTGGTAATTAGTCCACCAGAAGATTATATATTTTGGGAGTTTGTCTCACGAGGCAGCCGGGTTACCAATTAGGGTAAGCTCCCGACACAACCAATGATACGGGGTCATAGGGTATAGGGTCATGCTGCAATCTATGGTTGCGAGAGATGTGGGCTGAGGGAGGTGGTATGACCAGTATCAGTTCCACTATCCTAAAATAGAATCCACAATAGATGGATTGATATTATGGCTAAGATTGCCAATGTATGACGAAAACATATCGTACGATACAAGTTCTACGATAATCATAACGCTTATTTCTCAAAATATTGTTACAGTGATTATAAATACTTTTAAAGTATTTTATTTGACAATATTTATGAAATTAGTTGATATTAAAAAAACCATCAATTAAATTAGCACTTTATAACATGTTTTCTGGAGAAATTAAAGGTTATATGACATTGTTTTTTGCCAGCGTGTGCATTATAATTGTAGAATATTGTGAAGTTTCAATAGATAAAAGACTTGTTCGGCTTAAGTTAAGTGAACTGCTGTTGAATAACTTTTTAGCAATATATACTTGAAGTACATCAAAACACAAAACAAGGCAGTAAAAATGAAATGCATTTACAATGTTAAAGTAAACTGATATCATAATCATCAAATATATTTAATTGTATCGTAACCTGGAAAATTATACTGCCGCATTTTTGCAAAATTACGTTAAGCACTTTCCAGTAATGGCGACTACAATTTGTGTGTTTTGTGACGAGTGTAAACATGGTTGAGTGGCCAGGGAATCTGAGACATTGGAATCACAAAGGAACAATGCCGGGCCAACGGAGCCCTCATTCAATAAAACAACATGAAAGATGTTTGGTCACTGCATGTGATAATGAGCTGTAAGCAAATAAGGCAATGCCAAGATAATTATCCCGGTCTTGTTATTGGAGATGTGAAACAGCATGGTAGCCAGTCCTGTTCTTACATCACATTTGTGTGGAGATAGATTAAGGTATCCGCCAGATTGCATACCTATTTTTTTATTCAAGCATTTTTACCTGGATAGTCCCTCGAGATGAAACATTGTTTGCAAAGGTGTCCAGGGTGTGAAGTGATAAATACAAAATACGTAACGAAATTTATACGACCATTTAAAAATATATGTATTCAGTATGTATGAATACAATATCACACCCAGTCAAATACATACATATGTACATAAATAATTAGATGTTGCACACCACAGGTTCATATATAATGTTCCTTTTTCTAACAATTTTAAGTTGTTTAAAGTGTGACTTAATTATTAAATAAGTTTAGACTGGCGGAACATTTCGGTTTCTGGGAGATCTCGTCTGTCTGAATCGCTGCCTCTTCAAGTGATGGATTTTCTTGTGGAACACTTGGACCAAAGTATCTGCACCATTCTTTTCCTCTTAAAGTTTCACAACAATTTCCAGATATTTATCAGCATTCTGATGACACATGAACTGGGCCCATTCAATACATGTATTTTATAACAAGTTAAATGAACTGCAATATATACTCCCAGATATTTGCTTTGCATTGCTCGCATAATAAAGCCAGAGCTGCTACCACCACTTCTCATAGAAGATGCCAGCCCGAGGCAACTCCAGTGACTGAAGTGTCTCTGACACAAATTCAATCATCGGGGGTGGTCCACAGATGTAGCACCTTGGAGTCCCGTTCACACGCGCGCTCAAATCATTCTTCGTCAGCTTTCCAACTGAGGTCATGCAGAAATGGAAGAAAACATATGAAAGATGTAACTTAGTGTCACTGGCAACCACTAAGAATCACACGTAAATATTTAAAACATATACATTCAGTATTATGTAACAGAGCGACTGTATTTCTTGAATGAAATTATATGATCAGAATTATTCCAAAGCATAACCATAAATACAAGCAGACGGTCACCTCTCTAACCCTTATTGTGCCAATACAATATTACCAAACATGTTCAATGCTTAAGGATACCTGCCATGCCACCAATGAAAAGAAGATGAACCAAACAATACAAATACACCACCACAAACAAGACAGGCAGAATGAGGTGGACAACACAAACAAGATGGACATATAATGAAAGAGAGAATGATACACACAATACAGAAAGGATGGACATTATAAATCAGAAAATAGATTCTAGATAGTATGTTATATTCTTTGGTTCTTTCGGTAAAGTCACATAAATAGAAAAATAATGAAAATAAAGTGAATAAAAAAAAACCACGATGTTTCGATCGCAACACAAGCGGTCGTCATCAGGAAAAGGAGGGTTAGCCTCTAAAGGCAGCAGCATGGGCGGGGCAGTTAATTTAATGTAAGTGATGGTAGTAGTGGGCAACGACGGCGCTGGTGGTGGGTTTCCACCAATTAAAGGGCTTCCAGGTAATCATTGCACCTCGCTTTACACTCTCACACTGTTGACGGTCGAGGTTGCTGCTAGCGGTGATGGTAGTAGTGGGTAATGATGGTACTGGTGGTGGGCTTCCACCAATCAAAGGGCTGCCAGGTCTAGAATGGAAACATTACAGCCAGTTATTACTTGAAATGGTTGATAACGTCCTTCCAGTGATTGCTGAGTTTGTACCCATCTTCTCGGTTGAAATTGTGTCTGTCTGTATATATGGATGGCTTCATGAACAAATCATTGTTGATAGCCAGTCGATTTGCAAAGTACCTTCGTCTCAGAGAAATCTATTTCGTGTGAGCCAGCCGCATTAAAATAATTATCAGCCACGGCAGAAGTATTGCTCCTACCGTGTTTCAAATCTCCTTATGCTCACAAACACGGACCGAGACATGTCGCTTAGTTTCCCCAATGTAACTGCTGCTGCAGATACAGCTTGGTTTGTAGACGCCGGGATATTGCATGTCGGGGATCTTGTCCTTCGCAGATGGGATCAGATCACGAATTTTATGTAATGTGTTAAATCAGACATGGATCTTGTGTTTGGTCATGATTTTGGAAATCTTTTTGGTTCCTCCTGCTATGTATGGCAAGGTGATGGTTTTGATTGGATCCTCAGATGGCTCCTTCCTCACGGTTGGGGTGATGGCTTTGCAGATTGTGTAGTCAGAGTATCCATTCCCCTTCAGAGCTTGGTGTACGTGTGTAATAAGAGAGTACACCGACGGTCGCCGACAGGCGGGATAGGCTCCGCTGCATCAGCCATTAGCCAATCAGGATTGAGTGGGATCATCTGGGCCAAAGTTCAAGGGCGGAGCTGAGGGGTGCTCGCAGGGAACCATCGGGAAGGTTCTAGAAGGGGCGTGGCTAGAGGCGGGACTGGGCTCCGCATCAGGGGGTCATAAGGGGAAGCAGGAAGGGGCTTGAGGTCAGTCTTGGGAAGTCTTGAAGCGGGACCACGTCTCGCGTCTCCGGAACGCCAGCGGCCACGTGGCGGTCCGGGAGTTGTCTCCTTGCGCGCCGTCAGCCAGCGGTGCACGGGAGCTGGGAGCACGAGCGAGCCGTGCGCAGGACAACACCAACTTACGCCGCGCAACAAAGAATGTACAGTGATTTCGGGAAATGGAACGTGGAGCTGTCCAGCCATTAAAGAAATAAATAAAGAAGCGACAAGTCGGAGATCGTCGTCGCTGTGATTTATTACACGTGTTTGAGTTGACTGGTTCGGTGTTCATGGTCGGAGATACATTGAGCTCTATGGTGTAGAGTTTTGATGAGGGAATTCTTCTGGGATGGATGGTGGTGGGAGTCAGGTTTTAGGTAGGCATCAGTATGGGTTGCTTTCCTGTAGACCAGATGGCTCATTAAGCCATCTGGTCTCTTTTTGATTAGGACATCCAAGAAAGGTAGCTTGCCATCCTTTTCTACCTCCATGGTGAATTTGATGGCTGGGTGTATGGAATTTATGTGGTTGAGGAATTGGTTCAGAGCCGTTTGGCCATGTGGCCAGATGACAAACGTGTCATCCACATACCTCTTCCACAAGGGCGGGCGTAGAGTACATGCCTGGATGGTGTCCATCTCTAATTTTTCCATGAAAATGTTGGGTACAACTGGAGATAAAGGAGAACCCATTTGGGTGCCTTCAGTTTGTTTGTAGAATGTTCCATTCCAGGTGAAGTATGTATTGGTGAGGCAGTGTCTCACCAGGGCTGGTACATCAGCATTCAATCCTTGTTGGACCAAATCTTCAATGATTGCAATGGTGATTTAAAGCTTTCGTGACTGCAGGTTCTAGGCTGCATTTCACGTGTCCCGCTCGCCCCCCTCGGGCCCCCCTCGCTACCCTATCCTGGTCACATGCCCTCTCGGGTTCACCCAGAGTATCATGTCCTGGCAGGCCCTCTCTCTGCCCGTTACAGGAACCATGCTCCCTAGGGGCCCCTTCCATGGCATACACACCCTGGTGCCAGAGAGAGGCTCTCACACGCATAGTTCCTCTCTATTCTAGGCAGCTGGCACAAAGCGCCATAGTGATTCAATATACGTCACTACACATGTAATAGGCATGGTGTACTAGAGGTAGTCTAGGCCAGTAGTGGATAAATTATGCTATTACTAGAGGTAGTCTAGGCCAGCAGTGGCTAGAGCAAGCTATAGCCAATAGTCTAGGCCAGCAGTAGATAGAGCGGGGCTCCTCACCTCAGCTCTCTCCCCAGCAGTTACAGGCAGAATGAGTGGAGAAGGTTGTGCGAGGGGTTAAAAAACTGGTGAGCATCGGAGAGTGTTAAACATGGAGAGATGGTGGACTAGAGGAAGTCTAGCTGGGGAGAGAGCTGAGGTGAGGAGCGCCGCTCTATCCACTACTGGCCTAGACTACTACTTCTAAAGCTTGCTCTATCCACTGCTGGCCTAGACTACCACTAGTCCACCATCTCTCCATTTTTAACACTCTCCGAAGCTCACCAGTTTTTTTAACCCCTCACACAACCTTCTCCACTCATTCCACCTGCAACCGCTGGGGATAGAGCTGAGGTGAGGAGCCCCGCTCTATCCACTGCTGGCCTAGATTACTACTTCTATAGCTTGTTCTATCCACTGCTGGCCTAGACTACTGGCTATAGCTTGCTCTATCCACTGCTGGTCTAGACTACCTCTAGTACACCATGCTTATTACATGCGCTATCCACTGCTGGCCTAGGCTCCATCTCTATTGCTTTTGCTCTATCATGGCCTAGACTCCATCTCTATAGGATGCTCTATCCACTGCTGGCCGAGACTCTTGTGCCCCGCCCATTCCGTTCTCTATCGGATGCTCCATCCACTGATGACCTACACTCTTGTGCCCCGCCCACTCCGTTCTGACACTTGGGCTACGCCCACTTTTAAACCTTTATAAACAGTTGCATTTAGAGGCTTACCCTCCTTTTATCTCCGCCTGATGACGACCGCTTGTGTTGCGATTGAAACGTCGTAGTTTTTTGCTTATTTTATTTTTATTAATTTGAACATATCTATGTGACTTTACCGAAAGACCTAAATATTATAATTGCAGTGGTATCAGGCACAGGAACTTTGGTGAACAAAGAAACTACATCGAAACTAACGAGCAAATCACCTGGGGACAGTGAGATGTCCTTAATGCCAATACCAGGTGAGCTGAGTTAGGTACAGAAGAGGTGGTCTTACCAGTGAATGACTGTAAGGTCTCGGACAAATATCAGGCCAGTTTGTAGGTGGGTGAGCCAATGGTGGAGACGATGGGCCGAAGAGGTGTACCTTCTTTAAGGATTTTTTTGGATAACCATATAATCTGGGTGGTCTAGCAGCAGAAGGTTTTAAGGAAAACCGTTTGTTCTGTTCAATTAATGAAGCTGAATAAGTGATACTGTTCGTTTTTGTAACGAGGCTGTTGGTGGGATCTCTTTAAAATTTTGTGTAGCTCCCATCATTAAGTAGGTCCTGAATTTTGTTGTTGTACACAGTTTTGTCCATGATGACCGTGGCATTGGCCTTGTCGGATGAGAGGGTGACGATATCATCCCTCTTTTTCAATTGAAATAACTCAAAACGCTCATCCTTACTGATGTTACTGGCTGGTATCTTAGTGCTTTTGAGGGTTGCAACGATTTCAGATTTTGTCACGTCTGCAACGATATGTCCCAAACCCTCAAGGGCTACATCGACCTGGGCAATGATGTAATCCACTGGTATGTGTTTGGGGGTGACTGCCAAGGTCAGCCCTTTAGCCAGAACCGATTTTAGACCATCGGAAATTGGACTATTACTCAGATTAATAACAACCTTGTTAACATCTAAACTTTCAATGTGTGGATCTGGTTTCTTCTTGGAAAGGAGGTTGAACTTGGAAATCAGGTTATCTTTACATTTAGCTGACATTGTAGCGGCTGATGAAGCAGTCATGTTATCTACATGTTCCCAATCAGATGTAGACATTTTATTTGTCAATGTTCAGTGTGATTTCAAGAGTATCTTGTCCACATGATCTAGTTCAGTACGGAGCAGTCTAATTCTCTCTGAGATCAGGTCTAAGCCAGCCCTGATCAAAATTCGTTTGGCATTGGAAGATGTGACAGCAGCAGAGGTCAGTGTAAAGGAGATCGGTATTACCTTAAAGTCACGGCATTTCTTCAGAAATGCGCGTGACTCGATCAGATGAGCTTTCTTGTCTCGGAGTTTGTTAAAATATCTTATGGTTGTGTGGTAACCCTCCCCGTAGAGGCGGTTAAATTTTAATTAATACCAATACATTAATACCAATACATTTATAAATGTTGCCGAAAATCAGGTGAGTGTGTCACGTGACCCCATCATTAGGATGGGCTGCCCACTAGTTTTATTCAAGTACCTGTGAGGTGGGGTCTGAGATCGTCCGGTACAGGCGCCTGTTGCCTGGTGACGTGAAAGTGACATCTCACTTGTTCAGGGAACTCCTTCATCAAGGCAAGCAACGATTCCTGCACCACATCATCAACCAACAGTCATGTTTCCGTTTATTTATCAATTAAATTATTTCACCTGGACAATCAGTTGAGATGGAACATCTCGTTTGCAAGGGTGTCCACGGTGCCCACTAATACATATCAAAATCAATTACATGTACACAAATAATTAAAATCTATCACTTATATATTTCATGGGATCTCCTTTGCCAGTACCAAAATATAATGGGTTTTTCCCCTTTTTTTCTGGCAACAAAACAGGTGTTAAGATGTTAAAACACCAAACTGAAACTTTTTACAAGGAATCATGTCTGCATTAACCACAATGCTTGTGGTCAGAAAGCAAACAAAAAAACAAATTCTGATAATATATGCATTGTCCTTGAAACTGATTGGTCCACACCAGAGACAGCTTTCTTTTGAGCCTCGTCTCAAACGGTGTTAGACCAGAGGACGCCAAAAGGCGTACAGCCCAAAGACAATGCACTAGAAACTGTCTCTGGTGTGGACCAATCAGTTTCAAGGACAATGCATATATTATCAGAGTATGTTTTTTGTTTGCATTCTGCCCACAAGCATTGTGGTTAATGCAGACATAATTACTTGTAAAAGGTTTCAGTTTGGTGTTTTAACATCTTAACACCTGTTTTGTTGTCAGAAAAAAAGGGGAAAAACCTATTATCATATAACTTATATAGTATGAATTTATGCAATGAAAAGCACAGCACTGATAGCACCGCTACTGTGCTGTCATTAACGGCCTGCAACTGCGTCATCACTGTGATGGGGTTGTCATTCATCAGGCTGCCAGCTGTCGATGCTAGCGTGTGGCTGTATCGCTGTAACATCGCGCTGTTAACGTTGATCTGCACTGCACCAGAGGAGGCCTCGTGTGCAATGACTCCTACACGTGACAGTAGACACCTGCTCATCGACTGTGACTAAGGATACCACACTGTGCTTAAAATAAATTAATCAATAAGTATCACAACTATTGTACTTCGGATCAGTGGTATCAAGCCCTCATTCATTCTGACTCGTGCATATACATTTACTACTTTTGATACCGGTTATTTTATGTTGATTCGTTTTAAATAAACAGCATTGCTTGCTTGATTTGCTTTTTGATTAATACCAATACATGGTATTCTGGCTCTGAATAAAGAAAATATTTGCTTGCAATAAAAGTCCAGTTCCCATGTGTGGTTTACTACTGTGTTCAACCACTCCTCTGTATGCGACGATATCAAATGAATCTGTTTTCCATGGGTTACTGTCATTATTCAACTATACCCTAGACAACGAAACACCCAAATAATTGACAGATACCAATTAGAATGACAGTTGAGGCTGGTGGCACATTTCAGTGTGTAAGGCAAATCATTACATGTTAAAGTAGCTGTGTGTGTAAGCAAGGCCGCCAATTTGGGTTTCACTCAAGGGACACTTAAATTGTTGATTTTGGAACTGTAAATGTTGTGTTGAAGAGGGTCCGATTCAATGTTGGTTGAGACTCACACATACCCTGTGAGAAAAGCATTTGCTTTCACCTGAAAGAGAATCTCGGTGGAATCCTTGGCAGTGTAGACCAAGCTGACCTTCTGTGGGCTGCAGCCAGGAGCATCCTGTCGCAGCATATCCGTAACGTGCAGAAGGATGGAGTAGAGGGGGTTGATACCCACCCCTCCTGCCACGAGCAGCAGGTCATGGGATGGATCGAATGGTTGGGGGTTGTAGTAGAAGTCTCCACCAATACGAATAGCGACTTCAGCCCCAACACTGCACTGATAACGCACACGCACATTTATGAGCAATCATCATCTGTAAATAAATGGGCTCACTTTCCCCCACACCATCTCCTCTCCAGAACCTGCTAATACCACAGCATAAGAACTGTGGTTGGGTGAAAAAAGAGCTGAAAACTAGGGTGGTAATAAGAATTGAGAGAGTAATTCAACATTGGTTTGACTCTACAATCTGCAATGGAGATATTCTATAATAATTTAAGCTTTTTATACAGCGTCATTCATGCGAATTGCATCTCAAAATGCTCTACAATAATTACATGTTTAATCACATTCAGGACTAAATACTATTTAGTTCTTGATACTATTTATTAGCCCTTAAAAACAAATACTAAAATATACTCAACACATCTCTGTAAAGGTTGCATGCTTCAGAAGACATTAGGAAACTCAGGTATAACGAATTCCTCGACCTCTCCCTTGGCTTTTGATACTGTCCATCATCCCACTCTTCTCTCTACTCTCTCTAATCTGGGCATTTTCGGCACTGCTTTATCCTAGCTCCAATAATATCTCTCTTCACGCTCATCCTCGGTCTCCTTCAATCACTCCTGCACCCCTCCTTCACCCGTCAAGGCTCTGTACTGGGCCCTCTTCTCGTCTCACTCTACATCTCCCCTCTTGCAACACTTATCTCCTCCTTTAACTTCTCTCACCACTTCTTCGCCAACGACATACAAATGTTCTTCTCTTTCTCCACTTTCATTCTGGATCTCTCTTCTCGCATATCAGCCTTCCTAATCACCCTTCAGTCTTGGATGTCGCTTCACTTCCTTGCCATCAACCCCTCTAAAACCCAGGTTGTCTTTTTCCCCGCTGTTCTTTCACCTCCACTCACCTCCACGATCACCTTGCCACCCTTCTCACTCACCCAGTCCCATCTGCCCACAACCTTGGTGTCCTCTTCAACTCCTCCCTTTCCCTCAAATCTCCGCAATATCCGCAATCACCTGTACCTATGCCCTCTTATCACTCAGTCCACCGCCAAACTACTAATACACTCACTCATCTTCCCTCGGTTAGACTACTGTAACTCTCTCTTACTCAGTCTCCCAGCATATGCATTCATTCCGCTACAACAGATCCAAAATTCGTCTGCACGGTTTATTTACAACCTAACACACTTCTCCCGCACCTCCGCCCTTCTTATAGAAATGCACTGGCTCCCCATCTACTACCGGTGTCTGTTCAAACTCTTTAAGCTAGTATAAAAATCTCTTCATGGCTTTGCCCCACCTTACCTCGCTTCCATTGTCTCGTTTTATGTCCCCTCCTGCCCACTCCGCTCTTCATCTCTCCGTCTCATAACCATTCCCCCCTCTCCTTGTGCACAATCCCATTTCGGCTCCTTTTCCCTACTTGCCCCCTTGCAATGGTACAAACTTCCCCTCCACATTAAGCAATCACCCTCCCTGTCTAGTTTCTGCTCCTCCCTCAAGACCCACCTCTTCTCCCTGGCCCATCCTTCCCTCCATCCCTAGGTACCCTCGTAATTCCCGTACCCACTAACCTCCCTCCTCATACCCCATCCCTATTTGCCATATCACTTTTAGCTACTCTCATTGTACCACTCATAACCCTTGTAAAGTGCCTTGGATAAAGGTGCTATATAAATATAAGATAAGGCCCAACTCTATTTTGCACTATGCTCTTTGCATCAATATAGGAAAGTATCAGGATGACATGAGACTAAAAGGTGGCCATGTTTTCATCACCCTTTTGATTTAAGCAGAGATGTGCCAATCATGATTATACAGATGGAACAAAATTGACAACTTAAATACATGTAAATCGACAACTGAGGGCAGTGACGTGGCTCAGCGGTAGCACGTTAGCCGCTTCTTTCACAGGTTCATGATTCGAATCCAGTGGCTGCCCTGGTTATTACTGCGGGTGAATTAATCATAAATATATGCCGCCTGCTTCATAGTGGACATTAAAGATTCCTTGACATAATTTCAAGAGTAGGCCATTGTGTGTTAACATCAGTCTAAATATGCTAAATACAAAAAAATATCTGCAAATTATTCAATTGGAATCGACATTGCAACAAGCAATTATAGCCCCTCTACTACTCTGGTAGGCTTGTCCTTACAAAGAGTCATGCGACTCAGTGAGGCGTCCCTGGGTAAACAAGTGTAATAATAACTTATGATCTACCACAAAAATGTATTTGTCAGTTTCACAGAATTAAAATGTGCATAGGATCTATGGTTTAAGAATTACATATACGTGTGTGTACACATGACTAAATGTGATAGGAATTATGACTATCAATCAAGCAAGGCCCAATCGGTACCTGTCTGTGTACCCAGTGTGCTGGTGGGTGTGAGCTGTACTTCACAGCTAACTCCACAAGGCTCTCCTCTGCCAAGCGCTCAGGCGAAGAGCACAGGGAGAAGCCTCCAACTTTGGACACTCCTGGGATGAACAGGTCCACCCTGTAATTGTAAAGGACCCAGATCACAATTCAATGCTTTCAGTTTGTACTTTCACTACATAATGAGTAAAAACAATAGCTAGAAAATTTGAGTAATATTTTAACAAAACTGTGTCATGATTTATACATCTAGTAGTGAATTATTTTTCCCAAGCACACTTACTTTCCTTGACTATTAATAAGATATCTGTGATTACTTTTTTCTTACACTCCAACTTTGCTGAGACTTGCACTGGTACCTCACTGAACCAAGCACAACTGGCTCTTGCCCTACTCACCTCTTATGTAACCCACCCACCTACACTGTGATCTATTGCTGCTTGTCTAACATGGGCCAGCTGTCCGCCACACATTACTTGGCTGTCTGGTCGCTAGGGTTCCACCTTTCACACTGTCGACCAAACACAGAGATATTTTTTAGTCAGCCTAGGTCTACCAAAACCGTGTAGTATATTGTAATGCAGTTCAACAAAATACCACCAGATCTCTGTACAAATCGATTCCTGCTAACCAAACACAGATGTAAAGTCCCAGATAGTCTGGGTTGTACCTGGATGGGCAGGTAGAAGCCCTACCTGTTGCTATGCAGTCCAAAACCTCAGCTGGCAGTTTGTGGATTTAGTGACACTATGACCAGCCATTACTTCCTTGCCCCATCCACTCCCTGCATATCCCTCCTTGCATATATTGTAGTTACTATCAGGTTACAGACACTATAAACACGTACATCTAAACTCAATTGGATTACCATTAAGCTCTTTCTACATCTTCCCACAATCCCATTGTGACTCCATATTATTCCAAAGAGTTGTATCACAGTTAAATATAACATATGTTCAAGAAAAGAGATGTCTTCCCCAGCTTCCAGACACAGCGTACCATTGGCCGGCTTTGAAGTTGAAATGTGGCTTGTGGACGTGAAGTGCAAGCCGCTTGACACTTGGAGAGGCATCCAGGATTTCCAGAACTGTTGCCGCTGAGAGCATCTGCAGACATCACATGAGACCACAAATTAAGCGGCACCCAAATATAATTGAGCGTAATTGTGGAAATTACAAGTAACAAAATATATAAGCTCACAATATACCACCTTCCCATATCTGTCCCTCTATGAAAATAAATAAAAGTATTATTTACACATTCCATCACTTACATGGCTTTCTCGAAGTTAAATATTTTAATAGTATTGGTTCAACTAAAAAATCTGGTCCAAAAGGTTGTTTGTCTGACAGATATGTAAAAATTATTTTGGTCTTTACATGGAATGACATATCAGTAGGAATTAGACGTATTATTTGATAATATATTTAATACATGTAATATTTCTTTTTTTATATATATACTGTATAGTCATGTAATATAGTACGTTGAATGTTAGGCCAATCCCATAGGAGTATCCGTAAACATAGCTCACAAAATACTATGTTGAAAAGCACACAACCATAATTTCTAAAATGAAGGTAAATGGTGCAACCTTCATACAACATTGTTTTACACCACAATGGTTTTATTCATGTGTACTCTGTATCGGAGTAATAATTGTTGAAGGAGGCCTTGGGACGTAAAAGAAAACTGAGCTCCTCAAATCGAACTGCTGTACATGTTGCAGCCTTTGGCCTGCAAAAGCTGCCAAACTTAACAGAAGAAAGTGACGAGCAGGTGTGATGCATGCACAATATTTAAGCTCATGATCTCAATTCAAACCGTGAAGAAAATTACCTCCTGACGGAAGTTATTGCTTGTGCGCTCCAGGTGATCTGTTTTAGGTGATGTGAGTTTTGTTACTCCACAATGGCTGCAATAGCTGCAGCAACACCAGCGTGCATAATCAGAATCAGTCAAGTACAACAATACCCGATGAAGCCTGACTCAGCTAAGCCCCAATTTGGGTAAGCTAGAAAAGCTATCGATATACATTGAGTTTTGTTCATTTGTTACACGGATGATCCCGTTTGGTCAGTTCCCTGGCCGTTTTGCAAGGGAGATCTGTGGTGCATGAGCACAGCAACAATAGTAGGTGTTTTTTTTCTTTTAGAACAGAGGTTGAAAGTGTTAACACATTATCTCTCTGTGTGTAACACTGGGTCATATAACTCTCTAAAAGATTATCGAATATGAACATTTTAGGATACAAATGTATGGATATTTGGGACTTTGGGACAAGGGTCCAAATTAATTAAGAGGTTGCTCAAGCATTGGCGATAAAAACTATCCCTAAAACAATAAGCCTTAAATCTTGACTTAAAGCTTTCGTTACTGCAGGAATTCATACTCTTTGGGTTTTTCGGTAAAGTCACGTAGATAGAAAAATAACAAAAAATCACGACATTTCGATCGCTACACGAGCAATCGTCCTCAGGTGAAAAAATATAGCCAAGGCAAGGTCATCTCACAATGCCACACGTCAGCTTGTTCTGCGGCTTGGAACGTGTCGTTATTATTGCTAATTTAATACTTCTAAGGACAAAACACATGAGAAAGCATTACAGCATCCATCCACATCAATTATTTACCTCGTGCATTGTTTATTTAGCATTGTATTGTAATGTAAATAGCACAACTATCCACAATTATTTACTTTCATAGCTATACATGATACATCACCTTAGACACAAACCTTTCAATGCAATCACCATGGTACATTGTAATTGTGTATTTATAGTCAATAATCCATTAGGACCTGGGAAATTGAGGCTTGAGTTTCGTCTTGCTCATTTGATGAGGAAGCGCCGATAGAAGCCAGAGGGTTGTCCCAACCTTCCTCCCTACAGACAGTTGCTTCATTCTGAGGCAAGAATTACAGTTACAAGTTTTATACAAATGTTATGTTTATTCATGGTATAGTTTATCAAATTTCCAGTGGGGTGGGGTTAAAAAAAGGTTTTTACTAACCCACACTGACCAGCATGGTGAAGTATGGCCAAACAACCGCCACCACCAACACGGTATGCAGAGGCAATCATCCAATAAGAATCATGCATTTTACCTGAAAAAGCCTCATTGAGTCTCAAGACTTTTTCAAGAGGGTTGCGCTACATTGGAAAGTTTGGCCAATTTTAATGAGTTTGGCAAAGAGCTACTAATTAATATTTGACAATATCCTGCGTATTATTACTTATTTAGCGTTAAAACTCAGTCAAATGGCTTTTGATGGTTTAGAAAAGTTAGACAAGTTGTTTGATATTCTTTCCCGTTATATTAATAATAGTATATGTAGCTAATGGTTTACAGGGAGACTGTTGAATATGTTGAGCAAAGCAAGTAAAAGTGAGCTTTCAGCTGAACAAGCGCCTGGGAAGGATATTCCACTGCACAACCGAGCTGCCCGGCGCGGGGCAGGAGGCACCAGATTGGGGTTTTGTCTACTGCAGAAGCCGAGCCGTGCTGCATACATAAATTGCTGTGGCGCTGTGTCCTCGAGAGTACCGATGTCGAGGGTTGCCACCTTTTCCACAGACTTATCTCTCAGTCAGCCTAGGGCTGTTAAAATCAATCAGAATACTGTCATAACGTTCAACACAATTTCGGTACAGTACCATACCTCGGTACATATAAATTCTTGCCACCCAAACACAGATGCCAGTTCCAGGACTGTCCGGGTCATACCTGGGCAGGTGGGAACCCAACTAACGTCACGCGCAAAAAACGCATCACTACCCTCGCCCCTGGCCCTGCATGGCACCCAGTCAGGCTCAGACGTCTTGTGAGGCCCCCATATTGCAGTTTGGGTCCGGCTCAACACGACTAATAGCCAGTGGAAAACGAACCGTAGCGTGAGGACCCCGTGCTGGCTTGGATGTGGAAAAGGGATGAAAAGGGCCTCACTAACCACTTACCTGGAAGCGTCTTTCCCTCTCTCCCCTCATCATTGACCTACAGGAGTCTCTCCCCCTCTCACTCACCCGGGAGTCTTCCCCACTCCCCACTTACTCACCTGGAAGAGTATCTGTATCTTTCCACTTTCTGTGCGACTGAGGTCACCCAAAACAGACCATGAAACTACTGTACAAAGGAGGCATTGTCACAACGATACACCACTCCGCTACTACTCACACAATGATCTGGCTCTACTACCTCAATGTAAAATGACAGTTGTTGCTCTACATCGACATCACCAATACGAGACTCGCTCACCTGGGAGTCTCCCTCCTCTCTCACAGCCAGTCCGCGTACAGTACGTACAGTGAGAACCCGGCACGGCCTCGTGACCTCGCGCACCGCATCACGTGACTCCTCCTCCACGCGCCACTTCCGTTCCGCACGGGGCCGGGAGGACATCCCCCCTCCACCCCGCTCCTCCTCCATCTCCCCCCTCCCTCTATAAATATAAAACCCATAGCCACGGGTGGCTTTCGTTCTCTTGTTGGAGCTCTAGGACGGCTACGTAAAGAGTTTGACTGGTTACGATGGGCAAATGTGGCCACTCAAGCACCAACCAGGCTCGGGTTGTCACTTTTTCCACAGACCAAACTCAGACATTTTCAGTAAGCTCAGGGCTATCGACGCTGTGCAGTATACTGTGATAACATTAACACAATACCAGATCTCGGTACAAATCTATTTATACCACTCAAGCACAGTTACCAGTTCCTGGACTGTCCGTGTCAATCCCGGACAGGTGGCGACCCGACACATCACGTGCAATAAACGCTGCATAAGTCCCGCTCCCGGCCCTGCTTGGCCCCAAGTCAGATTCAATCCAGAAATTGGCGGACAGGTGGCAATTCTATTCTGGAGCACGACAGTGGAGATAGCTCCCCTTGCTGTGTTCGCTGTGTGGTAATCTTGATTTTTCTGAAATTTGCTTGAGACAACGTACATCAGAGCATCACTTGATGTATATGTAGATTGTGGATGTATATGCAATGGCATCTATAACACTGATGAGGGCATCATTGTTTCGTGTATATTATGACACCATTACGTAAAGTGCCAGAGCAAGATATGACTGCAATTTTGCAGGATCACTGTCGAATCAGAAGCCAGGGGCAGAACCACAGAGTTTCCTTGGTGGAAATTCAAATGTAATGTTGCAATTTCATGGTAAATTTTAACAAGGGCCAAATGAATATATACATTTAAGCAATGTAGGCTCTGGTGGGCAAATAAGACATATAAGCAAGCTCAGATTGAGCCCTAGGGAGGCGGAACGATTGTGGTGATGCTGCTGTAGAGCCAAGTGTGAAGTAGTGTAGCGTACATTGCTCTTACATTAAGACCGCGGGTTTAAACTGAAATCCAAGACTTGTGTATAGATTGTAAATCAACTTTATTTTTGGTTGATGACTCGGACTCTGTATTGTCGATTTTTTTATACATGCACATCATTTTAACTATCATAATCACATATTGGAATCACTTTCCATCGGTGTTAAAACTTTGGACATTTACAAGCACTCACTCTAAAACATCCACTGAAAATGTAACAAAAATTACTTATATATTCTTGGTTCTTTCGGTAAAGTCACGTTGAAGGGAAACAATAAAATAATAAAATATATAGAACAATAAAATTCTCACGACGTTTCGACTGCAACACAAGCAGTCATCATCAGGTGTGAAAACCAACGGCAAGAACACACCTGATGATGACTGCTTGTGTTGCAGTCGAAACGTCGTGATAATTTTATTGTTTTATATATTTTATTATTTTATTGTTTCCCTTCAACGTGACTTTACCGAAAGAACCAAGAATATTAATAACTGCAGTCACGAAAGCTTTAAATCAAAAATTACTTAGCTATGCGATATTTGTTTTTTTATTCGAAGAAATGGGGTGAATCCATCAGAACCAAATCGAATCAAATCCAAATTTCAGCTGAGCTATTGAATTAAAAACAAATTTTGAACCCAAATCCTTATTGCTGGAATGAAAAAAACACAAAACCAATAACAACGTGCAAACATGTAAGTGCCGAAAATATTGAAAACAGTGGGTAAAAATAACTAGGTACTCAACTGCTTCTCTGTCCCTGGTATGGCTGACATATGTGCCACCTATGTTCAAGGTATAAATGTAACCCAGGATAGCAATACTTTATTTTAGAGTATTGCACTTATCATGACACTACTGTTCCTCACACTCACATTTACAACACTTGTGAAATAAAACACAATTTGGATTTATATAGTATGTAAAGGTGACTGCATTTCAAAATATACATAAATCGTAAATATTTATTGCATAGATAATGACAGTCAAATGGGAAAATACATTATAGAGACTGCACTTGAACAGGGGCACGGCGCTTACAACGTGGATGGCCGGTGGGAGTTCAGGACTGTGGGGGCAGCAGAAGAGAAAGAGTGACCTCCCACTGAGCGAAGGTTGACTGGGGCTCAACAGTTGGCCTTGGTTGCTGGAGCAGAAAGTGAGTGGAGGGATTAGAGTAAGATAAAAGGGGAGAGTTAGGCGAGTGTGTGGAGTATAGTAAGTTGAGGAAGGGTAGGCGAGTGCGTGGAGTGCAGTTGGGTAGATGACAGAGGAGAAGTAAGGGAGTGTGAGGTGGGAGAGTTGAGAGGGGTAGGTAGGAGAGTGTACAGCAGAAGAAGAAAAATGCTGTCCAGCTGTTTTTGGACAATTTTTTTTAAACGTGCTGCAATCAAGCCAGATCTGGACAAGAGCCCAGAAGAGAGCCAGATTCCTCTCGTGAACATTCCTCTGGCTCCAGCTTCATCGTCAGATGAAGAGGCAGATGATCCTGCCCTTTGTCTAAATAACACCACCGCTGCTCATCCCACGACTCCTAAATCTGTAAGCTCTTAAACCAATCAAAATTAATCTCTGGTAAGTTGTATCTAATTATTCGTATTTATTATGAGTTGCAATGTATATTAACGTATGAGCATATGCATTTTTGTACACTTCATAACATTTAGCCACGCATTTTTTTCCAGAAATGTCAGCAAGGAACGCAACCCCCAATTTTAATATAATGGCTATAGGAAATAAGAGTTCGCTTTAAGTAATTTTAATTAAGTAGGATTTACCAGGAACATGTCCATTAGGTATAACAAGGGATTCCTGTAGTATTGTTTATATGACTATCATTGTTATTATTATCATTTATATATTGTTGATACTCCTATTCATCGTATTATTAATAAAGTGACATTCACATTACCCACATAATTTCCCCAAGATGCATGTAAGTGTGTATCCCCTCCACTGAGTGTTCCAGGGAAAGTATGACATTGTTCGTGTTAAGACCAAAGTTACTCTCTCCCTTCCCCATATGCAGGGTGTTTCAACACGTGAGGGAGGGTAACAGCGAATCATGTGCTCATCTTGGGCTGCATAAAGTGGGGTTTACTCATGAGCAATCCGGCTCAAGGCCATATGGCAACAGCTAAACGTTTACAAGCAGTGCTCGGAGCACGAGGCAAAGGGCGCAATTGTATTCTCTGTATCACGGGGTTGCAGAGGTGAGAAATTGCAGGGTTTACAAACAAAAAACGAGGTTACGCGGAGGTGAATTCCAAATGTTCAATCTTAACATATATGTACTCAAAATATTCCAATAAAAACCATTACATTTTAGAATCAGATTTTGGGAAAAGGCAACCATAGGTCAGAGGCTGCTTTTAATTACAACATTTAAACATTTCGATTTAAAGCTTTCGTGACTGCAAGGATTCATCTTCTTTGGTTCTTTCGGTAAAGTTACGTGACTTTACCGAAAGAACCAAAGAAGAAAAAACATTTAAACACATTCCTCAATTACACATTTCAGACGAAGGTAATGGTCCGAAAGGTCACTTATTATACAATGTTTACTTTAAAGGCAGGCGTATTATAAATGAATATGTTGGGCTCTTGGCCGTGTCACCACTGAACGCAGCATCACTAAATGCATTGTTTGCTTTATATTTACACATAGAGACAATAGATTGTCAGCAGATAAGTACAGTATATTATCAAGAGAAGTAAATTAATATATTTTACAATGAATTACAGTTTTTACTTTATTTGTTACTATGTAAGTTATATAGCACAGTATTGCATCACTGGATATGAAGCAAAAATCTAAATCTGATCTCAATCAGTTGAACAAAGTATTTGGTGAACTGCGTTGTAGTGGTGCACAAACACAAATAAACAAAAAATACTTTTTGTCAATAGCCTCTATGTGGCCTCAAGAACAAAAACACATATATAATAGGTGACGTTCCAGGCAAGAGCCCTCCTTCCTCGCACATATATGTCTGGTAAAATGTAGATATGCAGTTTAAAGTCTAAAAAACTGTGCTAGCAGAAAACAGCATGTTGGAAAAATGCATCTGTATTCGCCACCATTTACCACTCTCGATGCTGGTGCCCTTGAAAATGTTGCGCGTGTAGCAGGGCCTTACAAATCATCGAGGGTATTATCAGCAAATTCCTTGTGGTAGTGGTGAGTATAGTATGAGAGAACGAATGCCCACTTCAAAGTCATTAGGCACCAAATACAAGTAATGTATAGGCTTGTGGGGTCTGTCAGGGCTGAAACAAACAAACAAATTCAACATCAGAGCTGTAATTTCACGCACAGGTACCCAACACGACACAGCTTCCTTGTCAATCTCACACAGACAGCATTTTCATTCCTGCAGCATTGCACACGCAGTTGTATGAACGTGCAGATTAAGAAGACAGACTGATATAGAAAGAGGCAGACAATAAAACATGACTGAAGATCCCAAAGAGGAAGCATGCGTTTGGAAATTCACAACTGATAGTCCTGAGGTAGAAAAATAGAACTGTAACTCACAATCTAGATAGAATCTTAAAATTAGTGGACAAAATGTACATAGAGCTCTGAAGTAAACATATACTAGACATCTAATTGTTTATCAGATGCGTAAATTACAGATGTCACACTTGAAGAAGTCAACTTGGTGCTCTTCACAGGATGGACTAGATTAAACTGTAGCCATCATTCAAGAAGCGGGACCAGTTATTGTAACAAAATCATCAGACCTATTTATTCAACGTTGACACGTCGTTAATTATTGTGCAAATATATGCAATGTGTCCCGAAGGCATCAGCGAAGGAGAGTGAAGTAATGGCTAATGGCTCACCCTGATGTGCGGAGATGGCCAGTGCCAAGAAGGTGATGAAGCCCACCAGGGCAATCACTTGGAAGCTCACGCCCACAGTAAAGAAGAACCTCAGGCCCTGTATCCAGGTCCGCCAGTAATCCTTGATATACATCACATGGGTCACCAGCGTCCAAATGGCCAGCACACCTATCACAAAAGACAACACACGTCACGTGAGCACAACCAAACATGGCGCATTGCACATGCCTGGACACCCATGGGATTTCAATCTCAAGGGATTTTTCAGGTGAAGGACTTAATATATGAATAAAATACAGATTACAAGCGAAAGTGGACAACATCTGTCATGGGTAGTCATGACACGTACTTGCTATTTAAACAATCTTATTTATTTTGGAATTTGCTATGATTTAGATTTGCTTTATTGCTGTACAGTCCTTAGTTTAATGTTCCTGCTGTTGTTATTTTGGTGACCCAGGTTACCCTTGCAAATGAGCCCATCCTGGTCTTTGTGGAGTTCTCACCACTGGTTTAATAAAATACACTTGAAACGTGAAGTGATACATGGGTGTATGCACATGTTTCTACGTGTGTATTTGTGCGTTTCTGTGTGCAGTGAAAAGTAATTTTACAGCTTTTGAAATTGCCTTCCAAATAAGAGACAAGATTTTAATTATGACATTAAAAGTTGAAGATAAACCGATGTGGTATTTTTTGTTCCCAGCGACATTTGAGAGCCTTTTTAAAGCTATTCCCTCTTTGTTTTAATGTGCAATTCTATTGGGATACAAACGTGACTATGGCTTTATGTGTCCATACATTGCTCACTGAGAAAATGTTATCTTCGGATTACAATCAATTCTGAAACAATGAATCGGAAAACATGGCAATCTGTAAAACATTTTGGAGATTAAAAAGATAAGCTGTTTATTCAGCAAATGACAAACCTCATGACGATGAGACAGCACTCGGCAAGGGGTGTCTTGTTGATTAAAGTGAGCTCAATGTCTGACGCTGCAAGCAGCTGACCCGTGTCTCTCGCTGACTCAGCAAGCCACCGTTTCTCTCAGAAAGCCACCCTCTTCCCTCAGCCAGTCACCCTCTCTCACTCAGCGAGTCATCCTCCCGCCCTTGTCTCTCCAGTGGTGATGTTTAGACACCAACTACTTATTTGAGGCTGAGTAGACCTAGGGGAGGCCTTGGACCAGTTCAAATAATCGTCACTGGTGTTGGCCGTGAGCGGGAATCGCCGGGTTCGTAGCGCTGCGCTAATCACTCCAGTTAAACATGAGTACAATGCACACGTGCATCTGCAGTCGGTGTATCAGCTGGCACCATCTCCACGTGGTGCCGCAACGTTTGTGTGCACATCACCCGGAATCTCGTCAGCTCTCAGCTCAGCCGGCCTGAGCCTGAATGGTGCTTGGATGGGTAACCACCAAGCACAAACAGGATTTGTGGAGCTTTATAGCATAAACATCCATTGTTGTATGAAACTTATTTGTTTCCATGTCTATGCTCCTCGCCTTCACCAATCCGCAATGACTCAACGTGATAAATAATGTCAAATAACCCTCGAGACCCACACAGGTGTGTGGAGGCCCTCATCCAGTAGTGGGCTGACACAAGGGATGCGCATGCATTCAGCAACGCGGCCTTCCCGGTGGAACCTTCGTGCCACGTGCAGTCGTAGAGTATAAATGGAGTTGGCTGTGATCACTCGTGACAATGCGCTCACATAAAACATAAACATGGGTCTTGATAATTATACAAGTGATGCAAACCTGTTTGATACGTGCATAAGTGCGGGTTGCGTAACCTCGTCACGCGTTTCAATTGCTCGCTCCTCCAGGCAATTGCCCCGCGCATCCCATCACAAAACACAAACCCTGATCTGCCGTTGCATGCAACTGGGTAAATCGCTGCTTCCCTTGTATCTCCACGGTTGCCAGCACTACGAACCAGGCTGGCACCGTGCCGGACCTGCATAGCAAGAGCCAGAAGCCCTCAAATGATCCTCAAGGCCCTTTCCATTCATCGTGCCCCTTTGCTAAATGTTACTCGCTTTTAACTAGACTAAGGGACACCTCGAGGAGATGGGATAGACTGAGTTGGATAGGCCAAGTCTTCCATGCCCTATTGGCATGGGTGGCGTGGGGCTTCAGGGCCCTGGGCGCTCCCGCGCTGGCAAAGCTCAGGTCCAGGGCTCGAGGAAATGAGACGTTTGCTATTGCACGCACCTCGCGAGAAATGAAACCAAGGCCTTTACCACAGATGCAAAACCAGAATCACGGCCCGCCACATCAGATGAAGGATGCTATGCTCGATTTGAATAATTGTATGACTAACTGAAATCTCAATAATACCTTTTCATACGTTTGTTCATATGCAGTGGGACACCACATTAAAGTACTTACAACCTGCATTTAGTAAATGAAGTGTAATCAACAGAATTTGTATCAAAATTCTGATAAGAGTAAAGATTTAAAAAATAATTACTGTATCATTATCCAGAACAGTCTTTAGTGAGCATTTTGAATGGGTGTATTCTAGATACTCACTACATAGTGTCTCCCTCGCTTATGAAGCAATTGCGACTGGTGAGAAAATAAGCAAATCTTGACATTGCCCAGCAGTCACTCCGCCACATAGCATGCAGGTGCTCAGAAGCCACGCTTGCCTATCAGCGATGCCTTGATCCACACAGCCCTGCAGCCAGCAGCAGCTCATGCTAACTTTACCTTCGCGAGAATCACACCTAAAGGCCGTGGTGCCTGCTCTTGAGGTCAGCTACACTGTTAAACAGGTGGGCAAGCACTGAGCTAAATCTTCCAAAAAATAATAAAACTGAATACACCAAAACCTTGCCCATCGCAGATTTAACCGTTCGAGCCAAATGTATTGAGGTGCAGTTCGCCGATCGTGCCCCTTTGGCTCGACCATTCGCAATTGACCGCGAGATTCCAGTATGCATCGTAACTGTACTGCTTGCGTTGATGCTGCCACAGAAGAACACACTCAACATTTTTATTTTATTTTGCAAGGTAATATGTTGAACTTCTTTCGCACCGTACGTAGCCAACCATCGTATGTAAGGCCCACTGAGCTTTATCGCTCTTTTCAGAAGCGACCTGACCACAAAAAATAGCTCAACGAAGTGGCTTATCACGTGGAAATTTATAGCAGCCAAATAATCTAAACGTATGTTTTTAAATGTGGAGGGAAAACCTCGAGGACCCGAAGTAAAATCAATGCGACTGCTGGGAGAACATGCAAATTCCCAATATAAAGGCATCAAGGTTGGGATCGAACCCGCGACCTCCTTGTATACCCGGCGAGGCAGTTAACACCTCGCCACCCATCTCGTCTCTCGTGTGGCCCATCACGGGTCCCAGGTCACGCGGTGTTCCCAGCTTCAAGTGGGGAGGCGGTGAGGTCTGCACCGTACGGTACTAAAGAAGTGCAACAGACATACATACAGCCGCCCACGATTTATGTTGTGTCCATAAGTGTATACTTTACACACTTATGCTAATGGGATGTACACTATGTACACTTTTTCAATTCTATACATTGACTGTACAAGTTATATTCATCACTCTAGAAAATATTAATCATATTTGAAGTAAAAAAACTTGTTTCATATTTGGGTTAATGTAGGGTAACACAAAAACAAAAGGAGGGGGTTCGTATTACGAACCGTGAACCAAATCCTTGTTTTCGATTTTCCTTTGAGTTTACGGATCGCGGTTTTGTCGATTGCTGCTATTTTGAAGAACGTAACTAAGGATTTGGTGGAAATTCCACACGGATACGTCAAATGGGGGCGATATGACAGCGAAATATTCCAGTTCCTGAAGATGCCCCCAAAACCCATGGAATATTACTTGAGTTTCAGAAGATGCGCCCTGCACATGGAGCCAAACGTTGGACATTGTGCCATATAACCCTGGACATTGTGCCATATAACCCTGGACATAAAAGGAGAGCTGCACATCAGCACAATGCCGCGCAAGTTGCACCACGTCACGGCGGGATCGTTGCTGCTGGGAGGCCAGCCGGACTGTCAGGAGTCAGGGAATGTTTGTATGAGATTGAGTGGCGACCCGAGTTTACCTTTATCTGGACCGGTCCTGGGCTTCCCCTAGGTCGACTCCGCTTCAAATGATTACATTGTGCTATTTGTAAACATCGCTCCTAGGGAGACAGATGCCACCCACCCCCTCGTATGCCGTTTCGGCCTTCATAGCAGCTCGTGGACAGAACTTGCCCCAAAAAAGTAGGTTACGGCTATTGGAGCGGCATTTGCCTTTGTATCGATGTAAGAGTGTTTTTTGGAAAAGTGTGTGACAAAAGATTGAACGTATGTATGCGGGCGTGTGTTGTGCTTGAGAGTAGAATAAGACGTGTACGTGTTTTGTTTGGGAGTGTGAAACGTGAGGACGTCGTGCGGGGTGTGCGGTGTGATGCGATGGTTGTGCAGGAGCAGGCACCCACCCGAGAGGCCTCCGCAGGCGCCCGTGTAGGGCTGCCCGTAGTGCAGACTCCACACGGCGAACACGGAGGCGCCCACGAGGGCCCCCACGACGCTGAACGCCACTCGCAGCCTCAGGCGCAGCTCGCTCGACGCAGCCATGGCTCCGGCTCTCTGCCACGGCGCCGCCGCCGCCGGAGCGGGAGGAGGAGGAGGAGGAGGCGCCCCGCAGGGGGTGGGGGAGGAGGGGATGGGATCAGGGCGCCTCTCCGGCCAACAACCCCCACGCGAGGGACAGCTGGCAACCTTGTTGTTTCACAACCCGTACAATAAAGTTTTCAGTCTTTTTTTCGTTTCTGTTGTGTTTTTTTTTACGGCCGACTCGATGTTTCCCGTGCAGGGTGTGGATGTGCGGTCTGGTTGAGTGGACGCGCTGCGTTGTCTGTGGTCACTGTGTGACTCTCACTGGCGAGAGGGCACCCCTGAGCGACGGGCTTAGCCTTGCGGCCACTGACTCGCTATAGTTCTGCGTCAAGCTCTCACTCTATCGAATGGTGAGGGTCTTGGCAGATATGTATCCACAATGGAAGTTTACCATCATTGGTTTAAGCAAGGCTTACCCTACGGATAAGACACCGAAGGTTTGAAACCTGTACAATAGTTTGCTAATGAGACATTGTCCGATGTTTGTGTTGAACCAATGTTGTTTAAGATTGTGCACTCCCCAGAAGGCTGTGTGGCTGAGGCGTGTAATAAATTATTGAGTTTTTTTACGTATGTGGAGAGTAAATTGTGGGGAGGCGGCGTTATTGTCTGTTGTTACTAAAGTTTGAGATAGCAATGGTTATCAAATGTCGTGGACCAAGGCAGAATTTTCAACAATTGCCGTTTATTAGAACCGTGAGCAGTGCCGTGCCACCCACCCCCACCGCACCGATCACGCCGACACCACTGAAGTAAAACCGCAAGACCTCAAAACAAAACACAGAGCCATGGGTAAAGCGCAGCGCGCGCCTCGAGTGTGAGTAGCGAGGTTATCGGAGTACAGTGTTGGAGTTGTATGATGCCACCTTCCACAGGACGTGGTCTGACAAGGGGGTACAATCTAGATTTGAAGGTGCCACTATGTCCAGAGAACGGACGCGATTGACGTCCCACAGAGTGGTACTGCCGTTATCGAACCTGGAATAAATTAGTCCGAGATTACCACGCCAACCGACTTCTAAAGAAAGCCAAAGTGAAGCGTTGCTCTGTGCACACAGCTCGCTCATCCCGTGATGCTGCCCCGACACTGGGTGTGGTGTCCCCTTTCACGCAACGCAATCATCACCACGTGATTCACTGAGTGCCCGCCGGCATCGCGCCACTCACTCCAGCCCCACAAGTGACCTCTCTTTTACAGTCTCTTCAAATCATTCTACACACCAATAAAAGTTTTGAACGAGAAAGGTTTGATCTGAAATTGCGACGACATAAAATTTCACGATATGGCGATAATCACAATGTTTTACACATGTGTATCGTCTGTTTACTATGATGTACATACATATAAATAAGATTGTTTAAAAGTCATTCAATTGCAGTTACTTCAAACCTGCCACGAGTGTCTCAAATGATTATAACTTCACAATCTGCAGTGATGTCTTCAAGCCGGAATAAGGATATTTGGCTTTTTGCAATTAAATAGATAATGCATACCATTTTAATTAACTAATACATTTATTTAACACGTATATTCATACAAATTACATGGATACATAAAGAAGATACACCCCTTCGTCCCATTGTCTCTACTATCAACTCCCCCACCTACAAACTGGCTCGTTATTTGTCTGAAATCCTGCGGCCTTTAACTGGAAAAACCACCTCTGCTGTACTAAACTCTACTCACCTGGTATCGACAATCAAGGGTATTTCTCTGTCCCCAGACGACCTGCTTGTCAGTTTTGATGTGTCTTCTTGGTTCGTTCGGTAAAGTTACGTAGAATGGAAATAAAATAAAAAGAAAACGTAATAAAATAAAATTCTCACGACGTTTCGGCCACAACACAAGTAGCCTTCCTCAGGTGAAGAAACAACTGTTGGAAAGACAGCACTCCCATGAACACTTCTAAGCTTGGCAGCGTATTTTAAGCTGGGTGGGCGGAGCAGAGTGCCTTGACAAAGGAGTTTACATATCAACAGAAGAATTTAGCATTGAAGTAGCTGTGTTAATGTGATAGATTAGCAGGATGTTAAAGTAAGAAATTAGCATGTAACTGGGAGATTAGCATGATGTTAGTGTGAGGGATTAGCATGTAACTGGTCATGGAAGTAGCTATGTTAAAGTCAGAGTTTACATATCAACAGAGGCATTTAGTATATTGACGCTAAAGAAGTGCAACTACCCAACTATCATACAATAAGCCGATGTGAAAGAACTAAGTATAAACTACATCAATATAATAAATGTACTCAATATATTCTTCAATAAGTTGAGCTATTAACATAAAGTAACTGGGTATACACTACACTATATAATGAATACCATATAGTAAACCGATAAAAAATAAAGTATAAACTACATTAATGTTATCAATAAACTCAATATACTCTCCAATCAGCTGAGCTACTAACAATAAGTCGTTATACATTACAATTCTATGTCGAAAAAAGTGGCGGTTTCTTTTTTCCTCAAAGTTAGCACCACAGAAAGCGACGAGCTTTGTTCAGACGGACGAGTCCATCTATGCTCGGAACGGAGGAGGGGGAGAGAGAGAAACAGCCACGATGCGCTGCTCTGTCCTGTGTTGCGTTACAACTATGCTATAAACTAGACTACTATACATTACAATGTTATACCTTCCAATCTAAACTACATTGTATAATATCGTATACACAGCCCAATGTAAGCTCTAACATTATGCATTATATTGATATGCCTCCAACTAAACTTTTTTCTACAATACACGCTTTCATTTAACTCACTCTGTTGTTGTATCCTCAAATCTTGTAACTCAATTTTAACCCACTTTCCAATGTGGTATCGACTGCAAACTTGGTATACTTATGTCATACTGATGACAATACTATATTCTATCATAAAAAAAAGAAATATATATTTTTAAATATTATTTTTTATATGTTAAGTTTCGGCTTGGGTCTAATTGTCCACGCTCAACTGACGTTGGCTGTAATTGGCCACGGTCCCCTTACGTTGTGGCAAGCTTCGGGGCCACTTCCTGGAGTCGTGGAGTTCTGACATTACTAGTACATTTCATAAAAGCGTGTTTAAAAAAAAGTTGTTTTAAATATTACTTATTGTGATTTGGTTGCTGACTCCTGGGATAGGTTAAGTGGTGCCCTCTGGTGGATACATGCAGTACCACTAGTACTAGAATACATGCTAGCGTGGTGCCATCTGGTGGACGTATGCAGTACCATAGGTCTGACAATACATGAAAAATAAGAATAGGTTTTACCGTTTCTGGCAATAAAACAGGTGTTCAAACATCTTAACAAACAAACATGCTCTGATAATATATGCATTAAATTTTGATTTGAAGCTTTCGTGACTGCAGGGATTCATATTCTTGGTTCTTTCGGTAAAGTCACGTAGAAGGGAAACAATAAAATAATAAAAATATAAAACAAAATTATTTTGCTGTGGTTTTCACACCTGATGATGATTGCTTGTGTTGCAGTCGAAACATCGTGAGAATTGTATTGTTTTATATTTGTATTATTTTATTGTTTCCCTTCTACGTGACTTTACCGAAAGAACCAAGAATATGGTAATTTATAGTTTGCGATTGCAAATGTGAAATTGTAATGTATTTTGGTAATCTTTATTCAGTTGTTACGTGCTAATGAAAGTGTTATTTAATCTCGTGTGAAGTTAATTAACAAGTGTTGATGTAGCTATTATTCAATTACTAGCTTGTTAGCCCATCCTAGGACGGAAGCTGTAATATTAAAGATGTTAATTAACGTTTTATTGTGTGATTGTTAATTTTATTAGGAAATGTAGCGCATAAATATTTTTTTCTTAACTTATTCAATGAAATTAAGGACTTTGGAAGATTTCTCGGTATACGATATTTTGTGTGAATCTATTATCACTGTTCAAAAGGTTTCCCTGCAGTTGGCTATCCTTGATGAACACTTTGATCCGCTGATGATATTTAGATCTAAACAGAGCCACGTACAACTGGCTATGGGAAAATACGGGTTAATTGAGATAAATACCCAAATTTTCAAAAGTCTGACCCTGCGACTTGTTGATCGTCATCGCATACCCAGGAATTCTCGGAATTTGTCGTCGTTTCAGTTCGAAAGGAAGAGTGACATCACTTGGTTACCATTGTTGTGACGTCAATGTCTATCTATCCGGGTTGCCGGGGCTCCATTTTCGTAATGGTTGCAGCCGGGTTGGCTGATTTTTTTCACGGGGGGGTGATGTAGAGTAGTAGTTAGTGACGTCATGTCACGCTCGTCCTCCGGTACGATGACATCACGTATGGTGACCTCATGGACAGGGGGCGGGACGGTGACGTCCCCCTGGGATATTTAGGTTGGCACCCGTGACGTGTTCGAGGTCGTTGCGGGGAGCCAGGAACGTATGAAGTTGGGAGTTGGGACCCAGGGTAGGGGGAATTAGCACCAGGCTCGGGGAGCCTGGGGGTGTGCTAGGGAATCCCCAGTACCCTTCCCCTGGGAGTGAGACCAGGGTAGGGGGAAATTAGCACCAGGCTAGAGTAGCCTGTGGGTGTGCTAGGGACTTCCCCAGTACCCCTCCCCTGGGGGAGCGATGGGACCCAGGGTAGGGGGAAATTAGCACCAGGCTAGAGTAGCCTGGGGGTGTGCTAGGGACTTCCACAGTACCCTTCCCCTGGGGTGTGGAGTGTAGGGAGTGAGCGTGCAGTACACGGAGTCGTGTATGACGAAAAGTCCTTAAAACAACTGGCGCAAGCCCCTACATGAAGATCTGCCTCCGAGTCGTCATTAACGCCTCAACAATAGTATATATTACTGTATAGCAGTAGCTACTAACTCTACAGTAGTATATACTGACTATAGTAATATCTAGTAACTCTATAGTAGTAGCTACCGACTGGATAGCAGTATCTACTATCACTACAGTAGTATGTACTGGCTGTTGTAGTACCTACTATTACTACAGTAGTATGTACTGACTAGTAGTGATAGTATCCACTATCACTACTAGTATCTACTATCACTACAGTAGTGTGTACTGGCTGTACTAGTAGCTATACTAACTCTATAGCAGTGTGTACTGGCTGTAGTAGTAGCTATACTAACTCTATAGCAGTGTCTACTGGCTGTAATAGTAGCTATACTAACTCTATAGCAGTGTGTACTGGCTGTAGTAGTAGCTATACTAACTCTACAATAATATTCTGATTATTTGGGTAAAGTCACATAGATAGTAAAATGAAAATAAAAAGAAAGTGATTAAAAATAAAATTAATAATAAACAAAAACACAGAATGAATGTACTGGCAGTCTATAATGTAGATTGTGGTAAGTTATTAAGAACCAAGAATAAGTCTACATTATAGACTGCCAATACGCTCACCAAGCTTAATAACCAGGCTACAGTCTACATTTTCGACTGCCAGTACACTCACTGAGGTTAAGAACCAGGCTACAGTCGACATTATAGACTGCCAGTACACTCACCAAGGTTAATAACCAAGCTATAGTCTACATTATAGCTTGCCAGTACACTAACTCCAATTAGGAACCAGTCTAGAGTGAACATTAGTGTTTTTATTATTATATTTATTTGATTTCTTTTTAATAACTTTATTTTATATTTTATTTTCTATCTACGTGGCTTTAAGAACGAAAGAACCAAAGAATAGTACTAAATTCACAAGAGTGTAGTGGTGAGGCCTAGTCCCGTGCAGAGCCCCCGGCCTCGCCTAGATTGCCCAGACGGCCGAGGTGACACCTTTGCAGGCTGGGGTTGGGCTGCTACCCCCCCTCACCCACAATCCCCCTGCCCGCTCTACAGTAGTATCTACGGCCTATAGTAGCAACTCTATAGGAGCAACTGCACACATTGGGATGGGGGGGGGGACATCACACTGTGAAGAATTTACCTCAGCGTTTTGTGTATTTTTTTGCATTTTTAACACGAATGAGAATCCCCCCCCACCGCACGCACGTGTGCGTTGCTAAGTGCAACCACGGCTTTGTCGCGCATGCGCAGATGCGTGCTTTGGCACGCGCTGAGCGGCATAAAATAATAAATAATAGCACAAAATTGTTCATTTAACTACTTTAAAGTTGACGGAGGCTTATTGCGTGGTATTCGGGTACTTTTAAAAACATAAACCCCACGTATTCTTGGTTTTTTCGGTAAAGTCATGTAGAAGGGAAACAACAAAATCATAAAAATATAAAACAATAAAATTATCACGATGTTTCGACTGCAACACAAGCAATCATCATCAGGTGAGAAAACCACAACAATAAAATTTGAAAAAAGTGGCGGTTATTTTTAACGTTAGCACCACGGAGAGAGATTTGACAGTTTGTTCAGATGGACGAGTCCATCTATGTTCGGAAAAGAGGAGGGGGGAGACGAAAAATAATGGATGCGGTCTGAAAGCCACCTTAAGCGTCTATTATTTTAGCAGACCTTAAACACGGTAGGACCAACACAACGGCCGTGGCAGATCATTGTTATAATTCAGTAGGCTCACATGACATTGACTTTTCCATCTGTAAGCCATCTGGCTACCATGAGAGATTCGTTCATGAGGCTATCCACATATACAAGCACAGAGACAATTTCAACCGAGAAGATGGATTCTGGCTTAGCAATCATTGGAAGGATTTGATAAACCATTTCAGGTCTTAATTGAATGTTCACGCTTACGGTGGCTTTCAGACAGCATACATTAATTTTTCGTCTCCCCCCTCCTCTTTTCAGAACATAGATGGACTAGTCCTTCTAAATAAACTGCCAAATCGATGCGCGTGGCGCTGACGTGTTTTTAAATAAATAAATACACCGTTTAAAAATTAATTAATTGATGCAATCCGACACACCTGATGATATCGAAACGTCGTGAGAATTTTTATTGTTTTATATATTTTATTATTTTATTGTTTCCCTTCAACGTGACTTTACCGAAAGAGCAAAGAATATGAATTACTGCAGTCACGAAAGCTTTAAATCAAAAGGTAAAATTTGCATTATGCCGGACAAGTATTGAGGTCATTCCTAAACATTTACGCATCACGTGGCGGTTACGTCACACAAGGGGAGCCCTTCGTCGGTCACGTGGTGTGGCGAGAGGCGTGGCCGAGGCGCTAAACGCGCGCTCTGCGGGGAGAAGCCCACGTGATCGCAACCCCGCCCTCGCGCGCACTGCCGTCACGTGGTCCGCTCGTGCCGCTGTCGAAATTCGGCCACTGGTCACAGTCCAATCGTGGGCGAATGCCGGTATCACGTGGTAACCACGAGCCAATGCAGAGGAGCCGTGTTTTGACGTCACGGCCGTGCGTTACGAACGTGCGGAGCGCGGCGCGAGGTTCGTGGCCCCCCCCCTTTCCCTCAACCCCCCCGCGCCCCCCCGCCCGCCAGGTGAGCCCCCCCCGCCAGACCCCGCTCACCGTTCTGGCCCCCCACCCCGATACCCGGCTCGCGTGCCCCCCACCCCATCTATCCGCGGGGCGGCGGCGGCGGCGGCGATAGCGGCCTGTGCGGCGGATCCTCAGGGCCCGGGCCTCCTCCTCCCCCGCATCCTGCTGCTGCTGCTCGCGAGTGCTCGCGGGACGGCCGGAGAAACGTGGCCGATGTGGGGTCGATAGGCGCGGCGCTGGGGGCCGGTGTAGTGTGACTCCTGCACAGCGCTGCAATAGCTACTGTACGGGGACGATGACGAATGGCCATTGGCAGAAACGTTGCCTATTGTGTTCATTTGTGTGAACCGGACAGTGCCGTTTAACTACAGTACTGTGCAGTGCTGCGGATTTTTTCGTAAGCACAGTGTGTAAGTACTGTGATGTATAACTATAGTGCTGCAAGAACAGTACTGTAACTACAGTGATATATAAATACAGTGCTGTGTAACTACAAAGTGCTTTGTCGCAGCGGTGCTGTAAGTGCAGCACGAACGATAAAGACTGCTTTGTTAGAAAGTACTGTGTACAGTGCTGTGTAACTACAGTACTGTGTATAAATTCAGAGAAGAAGACCAACACATTTATATTAATTTGTAAGACTTCTACATCACATCTCCAAATTTGTATTACCTCTGATAAGGCTCAACCCTTCTGCGATGAGTATGCTGCAAATTCATGCCTTTGTTACGTCTCATCTTGCTTAGTGCAACTCTTTACTGCCTCCTAAAATTCCGCACCCAAAACTAGACTTGTAAATTAGACCACTTAGATACTTTTTTTAGGAGGGTCCTGTCAAGTTTTAACAGTGGCGGGGCGATATTGCTAGGTCTGATACCAATTCAGTAACTTGCAGATCATGTTTAAGATTTGGGATGTTTGGGCAGTACCAGTTGCATTGTACTTTTTTTAGCTATAGGAGGAAACCCATGCAGAACAGGGGGAGAACATACCAACTCTACACATGCATCTGAGTGGAATCGAACCCAGCACAATATTGTGTGGCATAAGTGTACCACTAACCCACTCTGTCGCCCTACATCACTCCAATTCTGATATTGGATTCTGACATAAGCACATCTATAATTTCCTCCACAAGATTAACAAAGGGCATTTGAGCCCCACTGATCCCCCAAGCCCATGCTTGCCTCCCTTTCGCTGCCTGGTTCCCCGCATCTTTCTTGGTAATAGAATATGGGTGAGACTGGGATATGCCTAAGTCATTAATCATAATCAGCTATGATCTATCCACTGCTGGATAAAGATGAACACGATCTCTTTGTGTTTGTTGACTGATCCATTTGTTCTTCTTTATATCTCTCAAATTCAAAGTGTACACCTCTATGCGTCTTTGAACACTTATCCACTTTGTACGCTTTCTATTGTCTTAGGTAATGTCCATGTTTCCGAATCACATGACATAGCAGTTATGCATGATTCATTGTAATAATTCCAGGCACAAAGACAAGTTGAAATGTTTAACCTTCTGGTAACAGTGAATTCCAAGCTGAAATTTACTGTTTAAATCTTGACTGATGACGACCGCTTGCGTGTTGCGATCGATACGTAGTTTTTTTTGTTTTCGTTGAACCTTTCTACGTGACTTTACCGAAAGACCCAAATAATATTTACTGTGCTTGTACCACCAGGTGTAACCCTGCAGAGTGTGGTAAAACAAGATGAGTCATCTCGGTGGCCAAGCCGAGGGTGGACTTAATGTGACGCTTACAATTCGTCTTCTCATGCACAGCAAGGTAAAGAAAGCACCAGGCATCACCTCACAACATTGACTTGGCATCCAATTTAATTTGTTTCTAGCAGGCGGCCCGCAAGGCCGTGGGACGTTGTTCACAGGACTCTCCCTCCACACACCTGTCCATCCATATAAAGGCATACAATATTTTTGTACACTTCCTGTCAACTACAAGGCTTTCTGGGAGTGCATCATTTCAGCAGCATTGGGTCAATGCAAGAAACTCTGGACTGGTCTTGTCACACATTGCCTCATCAGCAGTCAGGCTTGCTTGAACAAGTGCTGATGAACTTCCCGATGTTAGAGGCAAGGACCCTCTCTTTAAAATATTGAACCGATGCTTCTGAAATTATGCACTCGAATAAGGCTTTGTAGTTGAATGGAAGTGTAATTTTTTTCATGTGGAGGAACATTTTAAGGATATTCTTTGCTCATTTATTGTGTAAAATACAGTCTTTATTTAATGAATACATACAGTTGTGCATTTGTCCTGAACCTACGATTAGCACGGTTGGCTGCATACAGTGTGAAAGAAGTTCAGCATACATACATGCCCACTCACTAGATTCTTAGTTGTAATTTGTGTCAGTGTTGTCTACAGTAACAACACTACTTTTATATGCCTCTGTACTGATTTATATATTTTTCTTTTATTTACAGGAAGTGGGAAGCATCATAGGCAAGGTGGGTTTCACATTGCTTTTAAGATGTTTTCACATATCTTCAGTTCAGCATTATCTAGCTTGGATAAATGTTAGAACATAATATGTACAGCTCTCTTAATTGTACTGCATACAGTTACAATTACAAAGTTTAGATATGTTGCATATAGCAGGTGATGTGAGTACAAGGCATGTACCAAGTCAAAGAAGCACCAAGGCTTAGGATTAATTTGGTATCCCAAGGGTATCCTCCCAAGTTGCCTTGAGCAGCTGTCTTGTTGTGTGGCGGTCATATTTGCATCTCTTTGGACATTCATGGATAACAGCAATTGTGTTTCTGGTCCTCACCAATAGAATTAATGTTTAATATTGTTACAGATTAAATTAGTTATTCACTATAACCTGCACATGTACCTGATTATGTGAACTCTCGTTCATTCACTTCACAGAAAGGGGATTTTGTGAAGAGAATCCGTGATGAGGTAATGTTTCTTTGTTCATACCAACACAAAGTGTGTATCGATGCAGCAGAAGTGTGCGATCCTGTAGGGTGGGGGCTGATTTGCGGTGTGTTTATACTTGCAGAGCGGGTCTCGTATTAACATCTCGGATGGGAACTGTCCTGAGCGTATTGTCACGGTCACTGGTCCCACCGAGGCTATTTTCCGTGCTTTCACAATGATGACCCACAAGCTGGAGGAGGTATGACCGCTACAGAAATACTTTCCGTTGATCTGTTTTAAGGCCGTGATATGACAATATTTAACACATGAAAGTAAGCTTCTGAATTCACACATTTAGGAAATTTGCAGCTTAAGCATCAAATATTTGTATTAAAGAGCAATAATTGCCTTTGAGAGAATATATTTTATGAAATTAGATGTTGGGTTTGACATATAATCAAGAATGTATTTTTACAAACCTTTAAATGACGAAAGTTTGAACGTTAAATTGTTGATCAAAATAGATGTTTATGTGGGCCTAATTCCTGAAACAGTGGCTACAGTCAGCCATAACATGGTAATGAGGAACCTGGGTAGGGAAGCTTGACACCTCTCCCACTGCTGTTAGGGCCTTCAATAAGTTGCTTTATTAGCATAAAAATATTATTTACATGAAATATTTGTATAATATGCCACGTTTGAAATCTTTCCAGATAATTACTTTATTGGGAAAATAGCAATTGTTGCCTCCGACTACAAAAAATTTGCAGGACCCTCCTGAAAATAGTTGAGACTTGGTGAGGCTTTTCTGGGTAAGCACTCGCAATAATTACAACAATAATAACAACGTGCGCTTGGTGCGTATGTGTACATGGAGCAGGACATGATCAGCACGATGGCGAACAGCGTAGTGATGAACCGCCCACCGGTCACCTTGCGCCTCGTGGTGCCGGCCAGCCAGTGCGGCTCTCTCATTGGCAAGAGCGGGAACAAGATCAAAGAGCTGCGAGAGGTGAGGAGGCTTCCCTCGTGTACGCAATGTGGAAAGACAAACATCATTGTGTTTGCTGCATTTTTAGGGGGGGGGGGGGAAATCGAGCAATGCATCGTCTGTCATTTGTCTTCGAGCAAGCACATTTCACCATAGTTTCTGGTAAGTAATGTACAAGTTAAATTTTTCGACTTATTTTGAGAAAAACATTTTGTTACAACATTTCTATTAAATATGCTTTAAAAAGGTCTGCATTATTAAGTATGATTTTATTACATCTTGGAGCCGAAATATGTTCCTTATGAATGCATCTCCACTGATATAATTGTTGTGCAGTAGACTCACGCGGAGCCGGGGAATACTATAAGGGCTTTGCCCTTTATTAAAACACTCTCACACTCGACATCCTACACTCACACCAGTGTAGGTGCACTCTATCTCGGTCCTTTACCCCGGACACTGAATACTATTTGGGTCCTACCCTCGGCTACCCTTTGGGCTCTCTCGCACGTCTGCCCGGAGCGGGTGTTCAGCCAACACCGCTCCGCGACGAGGAGAGAGAGAGAGACCCTCTTCCAGCCGACCCTTTACTGAATACTACGGGACCCTACCCTCGGCTATACCCTTGGCTCTCCCACACGTCTGCCTGGAGTGGGGGTTCAGCCAACACCGCTCCGCGACGAGGAGGCAGACCCTCTTCAGCCGATCCTTACCCTGGCTCCCCATGACGACCCCGCCTTCGTCACGGGGTACCCCTTAAGAACCCCTTGGGCGGCTCCTGCCCCCAGCTCGGCCCCGCCTTTGTTCCCGAAGGTGCTCTCCGAAGCCCCTTACACAACCTGTGACGGTGCGAGCGGGTTGACTGTCAACCCGCTCGCACCTCCTTCTGTTCACCCCCTCATTGGTTACTCACAATACTCGTCTACATAATGGAAGTGATTGGGAAAATAATGTTCGATATACAGCATTCTGCATTACGGACAACTTGACAGCAGGAATGCATCCATTCCTAATATCAAGGGACGTATGTCTTCCATTGTATTTTCACTTGTATTGATAATTGATATTTATTTACAATCACAATGCTGACTAATCTGAAATGGAAATCTCTACCTGGATGCCACCAAGTAAGCTAAGCATTTATTGTATAGATATGGGTTTATGTTATTCACTAGCCTATTTGCCCGTCCTAGGACGGAAGCTGTAATATTTATGAAAAAAATGAGCGTATAATTGTATCTTGTGTAAATTGAATGGCAGTGAATCTTGCACGAAAGTATATCATAAAACACTTCACTGCATTTCACTGTATCACTGTATATAACTGACCTTCAATTTGTTCAAATTCACTGCTCTGATACTTTATTCTCTTCTGCTTTCGGTCGCTGGGGTTCAAATAAATTGGATTGCAATACAATATCTGGAAAATCACCGAGAAATGTCTATTTAACCAAAATGTAGAAGCATAAATTAGACTTACCTTTTGTCTCAAGTGCTGAAGAAAAAATCCACTTTGTTGCTGCGTAGAATTATATATTAGATTCACTTTCAATAAAGAAACGTGAAACTTAAAGCGAATTTGCGAATACATTTTGTATTTCCGTTCGACCTTAATGACGGGGGGTGCGGCATGTGGAGTGACGTTACGCGCGGGACAAACTCCCTCTTTAATAATCATGAGCGGATGACGTCACTCTACATGGAGCTCCCTCCCTCATCAATAATTATGGAATGATGACGTCACTCATGTGGACCCCAGCCCCGCCCCCTCATTAATAATCAGGAGCGGGTCATTATTTTCGATTGAATATTTCAGATTGACTGCAATACACCTGTCCTGGGCTATAGGCTACTTTTATCATAAATAAAAGAAGCAAAAATTAGACTTACCTTTTGTTTCAGGTGCTGAAGAAATAAATAAAGACACCAAATACACGTTGCTGCGTAGAAATATTGATTTGATTACATTTCAACAAAGAAACGTCAAATTTAAAGCTAATTTGCGTTAAAAAATGTCTTTCCAATCGACCTGCGGGAGTGTTAAAATCCACTCGCTCATGATTATTAATGGGGGGGGGGGTCTATTTTGCAGTGTCCTCACGTACCGATGCAGCACTGCTGCGTAGATTTATTTTGGACTTTCTGTAAAGAAACGTCATATTTGAAGCGACTTTGTGAAAAAAAATATCTTTCTGCTCGACCTTCTTCCGCGTCAGTGTAAAAATCCACCCGTTCATGATAATTTTATTATTAATGACGGGGGGGGGCGGGTGAGGCATGTGGAGTGACGTCACGTTCGTTACACACATTTCTGGCCTATTATAATAGTAATTGGGCTAAAACCATTTTAAAAATGTATGTACAACAAGTCTTGTACTGCGTCTTTGATGCGCGAGTAATTTCACTGTCACTCCATACACCTCTTTATGCCAGTGCTGCTTGTGTCACTTTTCTAGAGCATTAATGAAAACAATTTATTTGCAAATGTAAAAAAAAATCATTCTACAATACCATTATATATTCTATGATTAGTAATTGGTCAGTAAAGAACAAAATATGAATGGCCTTTACAATATCCAAGTGTTTTTTGTATAGCCCTCTGTTGAAGCCACTGCTGATGAGGGCCTCATCGCACCGTGCGGGTTGTGGGGATTATTTGACCATACTTTATTATACAGGGTAGACACACAGAACAAAAGCGGATTTTGCTGCACTGCCCTCTACTGACCACCGTGGTGTCCTGCTACCGCCTATGGCAGCCTGGTGTGCATGCTGGCCGCCCATCCAAGCACTGTCTATTCTTAACTCTGCTTAGTATTCCCGATGATTCAGTCGTAAATGTTGTTTTGTGCTCCTTATTAAATGGTGGTCGTCTGCAATTTCCCTACAGTCAACAGGTGCCCAAGTCCAGGTGGCTGGAGATTTGCTGCCAAATTCTACCGAGCGGGCTGTGACCATCTCTGGCACACCAGATGCCATCGTGCAGTGCATGAGGCAGATCTGCCTTGTTATGCTGGAGGTCCGTTTTTACATCGCTAATACAGTGTGTGCTTGATATGATTATTTGCGTAATTCGGAAAATGCTGTAGGTTTGTTTAAATTATATATTTTTCAATGCTAAATAAGGGCAGTAAAAAATGAATATGCTGTCTGTGTTTCCATATTAGTGTGTTATGTTGTGGAACCAAAGGCAGTTTGGAAAGTATTTCTAAGGACGCATCATTTCCTTTTTTGAATGTATTGCATTATGTTTTGCTTGTTTGGTATTGTATTAATATTCGTCTGTTATGCTCTTTTCACACAAGTTCATGTCATGGTCAGCTATTGATGATGCACTGTGCTGTGTTCATCTTTCAGTCTCCTCCTAAGGGTGCCACGATCCCTTACCGCCCCAAAACATCCACCACCAACAATCCGGTTATTTTTGCTGGAGGCCAGGTAAGTGGACATTCATTTAAGTGCAAGGCAACACCAGTACATGTGCGTGTGTAGACACTACAATTTGAGAAGCTAATTTAATTGCAGTTGATTGCTCGTATTAAAATCCTGGGATTATGCAGTGTTGGCACACTCTGCGTACACACATTCCCACATGCTGGCTTTTTTTGTTTACCACAACTGTGAGATGCTCATTTTAAATCCGTTATGGTGGATAGAAATTATAGGTTTCTTTGATGCATGAATGCGTTCAGCATTTGCGTCCCCATCTTCACAGACCTTGAGTTGCATCAGGTATTCCGTAAGATGACCATTACAATGTGGAAATGTATGTATGCAATCAATACATTCTTTACTTTACTAATTGTTACTATCCAGTTTTGTAAGCTTCAAATTTTTAATAGCTTAATCTTATAATGCTCGCATAAGTGCATATTTTCGCCCTGCTCTACCCACTGCTGGATGAAGGCCTCCGCACATCATCAGCACTCCCTATGCTCCTGTGATCCCACAATCCATCTCGATTCTGCACATGAGCTAATCCCATTGCTCCACCTCTTTGGTGGCCATCACGGATATGATCTCTCCCCTGGTTGTCACTTATCACCAGTCTCATCCGTCGGCCATCACACCTTCTGGCAATGTGTCCGACCAAAGCTCACTGAATTTTTTTGACAATTGACATGTCTCTCAATCTAATTTGCAGAATGCATCTCTCCATGCATGTGTCATATTAGTCTGTCAAAGCAGGTAATATTCATTGATTGAAAACTTTCCTCCTTAGGCACATATTTTTCATTGCTTTTGGAATACCTGTGTTATCCAGCCTGTTAGGATTGTGATTTGTCAGTCGAATCACAGTTTGAGGAAGCCAAGTTCAATTCCCATTTGTAAATGAGCGTCATTTTGTGGGAAGTTCGCAGTAGTTGTGCGTTAGGACAGTGACCCCTGTCAACAACATCATAAGCCATAGTCAATCCACTGCTGAATGAAGGCCTCTCCCCAAGCTTTCGCCACTTCTCACGATCCTGCAGTGCAATAATACATTTCTGACCTTACATGAACTATCTTCATCGCTCTTTCTCCTCCTCAAGCATGTCCTCTTGGATCCATTCTATCCTTCATAGCTCATTGGATTCCTCCAGTGTAAATAAAGATTCTGATTCCTTGGCTGCCAATGTTATTGGTGTCCATTGGCAATCATTTCTGGCGACATCTCCTCTCTGCCAAATTACTTTTACTTAATAGTTTGGATGATGTTATTAACCTGCAATGTTATCTAATCCACATGTGTTTCATTCTGTTTCTGCATGTAATTCCAAGCATGCAACTCTATGCTTTTTTGCACACTTTGCAGGTTTTCTACATATGTAATTAATGACTGTTACTGATCCATCCATATGTCATACTGGCCCCTTGACTTTCCACAACTGTACATGTCCTACTGTCTTTGGGTGAACAACACAGAATAATATGCTCCCAATGTTTAGTTGAGCTTAAAGACAATTACTTTTTACTTGGCCCATGGTGTCATGTTTGGAATATGTCGACATTGTAGCCAGCAAGTTGTGCCAAATCAAGTGTTTCTGAAATAGTATTTCTTGGAATTCAGTATATGTTTTTGGTATTTTCTTTACAGGCCTACACAGTTCAAGGACAGTATGCTATCCCCAATCCAGATGTAAGTCAAGTTTAAAAGCAAATGTCTGGTCTAGTGACACCATTGCACCTTTGTAAGTTTTAGAGAATGCATACATGTGCTGTTATTCTGTAAAATAATTAAACTGGATGTGTCTGTTACAGCTGACAAAGCTGCACCAGTTGGCTATGCAGCACACTCCATACACTCCTATGACTCAGCAAACCCCAACAGGCTTCTCCCCGACTGCTGAGGGTATGTGACGTCCCGCTTTTGCTGCGCTCCTCGTTACTTTCTAGCGTTTCGCATAAAGTGTGCTGAATAACATTTTGACATTTTACATGTTTTTATTATGCAGGTGTTGACTCGAATAGCCAAATCAGCACACACGAAATCAGCATTCCAAATGATGTAAGTCAAATGTTATCTATTCTACTTAATCTGTACAGTTATATTTGTCTCCCTCTGTTCCATCTCAGTATTGTGACTCCTTGGCCCTGCCAATGCCCCTGACCAACCAACGCTTTGGCCAGGTCCCCAGCTTTGGCCCAGATTGACCACTAACACTAGGCCAGATAGAATTTATGTCCCCCCTCCTGTGGGAAGACGTGATCATTTTAAATGCCGTTATATTTTTAGTTACATGTTTTGTAAAATTGTGCAGTAATTATATCTTGATTTGAAGCTTTCGTGACTGCAGGAATTCATACTCTTTGGTTCTTTCGGTAAAGTCACGTAGGTAGAGCTATTATTTATTTTTCTATCTACGTGACTTTACCGAAAGAACCAAAGAGTGTGCAGTAATTTACATTAAATCTATGTAAGTCAAATAGATTTCCTGCTCAGAGTGGAGACTTCCTGTATGAACTGGCTCAATGGCTTGTTTTTAATTATGAATTACTTCTGTTGCAGTTAATTGGATGCATCATTGGGAAACAAGGCTCAAAAATCAATGAGATTCGTCAAATGTCTGGTGCTCAGATTAAGATAGCCAATGCCATTGAGGGATCCACTGATCGGCAGGTCATCATTACGGGATCCTCAGCCAACATAAGTCTGGCTCAGTACCTCATTAATGCAAGGTAAGTTTGTATCATTGTTTTACAAATTAACATTGAATGTAGTTGATTAATAATTCCTTTGAAGTATGCGTTCTCAACCAATATGAACGAGTGTAATTGAATGGAAATTCTTCACGATAATTACAAAATTTTACTTGCCTGATTTAATCCACAATCATCCAGGTATCTTCCTAGTATCACATGTAGAGATATCCCCTGTTGTTTGATGGTTCCCTGTGATGTGGACGCCCCACTTCTCATTCAGCAGCTTGAGATGCGCCTCCAAGTTGATGTTATGTAAATTCATATTGTACTGTAAATTGTATTGTGCAGTAAAACCTGAAGCCAGACTTGGGTAAGCCAGACTTTGGGCCAATACAGAAAGGCTGCTGAAATAAATATAAATTTCAAAGACGCAATAAAAACATTCACCAAACCAAAGTAAAATCGCAAATTAAGTTGTGTACAGTAGGACATGTTGGAAACCTGTGCCAACCTTGTGTAGGAAGCTTTAATTGCACTTAATAGCATTATGAAGTTTAAGACGATATTCCTGACCATGAAATGCAATTGATGAGCATTTGTGTACGAGAAATTCTAAAGCTATATACTTGCACCACACTTACACAATCCAGTTTTCACAAAATATCTTCTGATGTTGCTGTAACCGATTGGCGAGATCGTGTCCTCTTGTTGGAATCTCCTTTTAACGTGTTTGTTGGTACTTGATGTAGTCTTTGTGGGTCTTTGTAATGACCTTAATGTAGTTATTTTAAATATTATTTGAGGCCTTGGTTTCTGAAAACTTGTATAACTGCATATATTTATACTTAGTCTTTTCCCGAGCCTTGTTAATAGTACCTTCTGCTTGTTCCCATGGAAATTTTTTTTATAGTCACCCACTTCATGCTGCTGGATTTCAGCACAGAATGTCATACCACTGAGCGGCATACCGCCTAATGTCATACCACCAATTGGCATACCGCCATGCGTCATACCACTGAGTGTCATACCACTGACCAGAGTGCAACCATTTGGCACGTTGAGCACCATCTTGGTGCCACTGATGCTCTTGCTTGTTTTTTCACATCACCCTAACCCACGGCCCCTCCTGCATTTTCCCACACGCCTCTTAATAATAGCTGTTAGTTTGATTTGGTGAGCAGGCCTGTGGCTCGGAGGCCTGTGACTACCCCCTTCCATCACACACCCTCTTGTTCATTCTTAGCTAAATATTTGAAGATCATCCAGAAGGCTGCTGTTAAGCTCCTCAAGTGAAACATGTAGGAATGTTTTTTACCCTAATTTTCAAACCTCTCAATGGACGAGCTGCAGTACATTTTAGGATTATCTACCAGTTCAAGATTGTTGTTTTCTTCCCCCTTACTACCATAAAAATGTTTAATGTAGTAATCATGCTCCATTTGCTCTGCACTTGTACCATTCTTTCTGCTGCTGCTTCATTTATTCTCACCTCAATTTGCCTGTTAACTAGCACAGCTCTCTATGGTACATGTCCTTCCATAGTCACTTGTATATTTACATTCCTTCCAGTTCTGACTCATTTTAATGCAAGTTGTCAATTTAAATAATGCAGTTTTGAAATTGCCAATTTTAATGAGACCGCATCCATTTTAATAGGGTAGGTTAGGATGGTGATGAATACATCTTGTTGTTACCCATGGCACACCATGGCAGAGGGAGTAGAGTCAAGGATGTCATGGAATAAGGGAAAGTAATGGGATAGGGAGGGAATGCTGGGATGGAAGTCCCCAAGATGGACAAAGGGTGCACGGCTCAAGATGAGCAGAGGGGGAGGAGGAATGACAAAGCCAATGTCAGGGATGAGAGGGTGATGATGAGGGGGAAGGAAGAGAGGGGCCCAAGAAGGAAGGATCAAGTAGAAGTGAGTTGGATGGAGCAGTGCCTGTTCTAACAGCGGGTGGGGAGAGGAGGGGTTCAGAATGGGGGTGGCCACACTTAAGTCACGTGATTTATGGGAGGCTTGAGCTGAATTAAATACAATCATCTGACCACTCATTGACGCTTCTACATCATTGATGGTGGGATGCTTGTTGAACATTTTCTCCCAAGCCATTGCCACACTACTGTAGGTATCGACAAAAGTTGAATCTATATTTTCGATTGTATTTGATATATTTCAAAAGGAAGGGCCTTCGGCTTTTATTCATGGACATCCTGCAATGGTACAGATATTGTACAGTACAATATCATAGTTACAATCAAAGTTACATAGGTCACGATACAAAAAGCCAGTGTCGGTACATGTTTTACACGTTACAGGAATATCGGGAACCGGTCGAAAATGTTAAAAATACAAAGCATGAATACATTCACAAAGGAACTCCCATCGTGATTTATTTGTTTTCAGATAGCATGTTTTAAACTAAAACAATGTGCTTTTTTCGATTTAAAGCTTTCGTGACTGCAGGGATTCATCTTCTTAGTTCTTTCGGTAAAGTCACGTAGAAGGGAAATAATAAAAATTAAACACAATTAAATAAAATTCTCACGACGTTTCGGCCACAACACAAGTAGCCTTCCTCAGGTGAAGAAACAACTGTTGGAAAGACAGCGCTCCCATGAACACTTTTAAGCTTGGCAGCGTATTTTAAGCTGGGTGGGAGGAGCAAAGCGCCTTGACAAAGGAGTTTACATATCAACAGAAGAATTTAGCATTGAAGTAGCTGTGTTAATGTGATAGATTAGCAGGATGTTAAAGTAAGAAATTAGCATGTAACTGGGAGATTAGCATGATGTTAGTGTGAGGGATTAGCATGTAACTGGTCACGGAAGTAGCTATGTTAAAGTCAGAGTTTACATATCCACAGAGGCATTTAGTATATTGACGCTAAATAACTGCAACTACCCAACTATCATACAATAAACCGATGTGAAAGAACTAAATATAAACTAGATCAATATAATCAATGTACTCAATATATTCTCCAATAAGCTGAGCTATTAACATAAAGTAACTGGGTATACACTACACTAATGAATACCATATAGTAAACTGATAAAAAAAACTAAAATATAAACTACATCAATATTGTCAATAAACTCAATATACTCTCCATCAGCTGAGCTACTAACAATAAGTCGTTACACATTACAATTCTCTGTCGAAAAAAGTGGCGGTTTCTTTTTTCCTCAACGTTAGCACCACGGAAAGCGACGAGCTTTGTTCAGACGGACGAGTCCATCTATGCTCGGAACGGAGGAGGGGGGAGAGAGAAACAGCCACGATGCGCTGCTCTGTCCTGTGTTGCGTTACAACTATGTTATAAACTAGACTACTATACATTACAATATTATACCTTCCAATCTAAACTACATTGTATAATCGTATACACAGCCCAATCTAAGCTCTAACATGCATTATATTGATATGCCTCCAACTAAACTTTGTTCTACATTACACAACTGTACACCGTAATATACACTGCCATAGACAAACCCCACCATTGAATTATACAATGCGTTACTATATACTACCCTATACTTTAGACTATACAAATATTAGACTTGTAATATTACACTATGCATTATTCTACCAACCCTACTGTATACCACACTGCTGTATAATCACTATGCAATTATGAGACCTCCTTTGCCAGAAACAAGATATAGGAATAGGTTTTACTCTTTTAACTGGCACAAAAACTGACACCTTTATTCAAGGCATGTTTGCAATAACCACAACACAAGCAGTCAAAATGCAAACAAAAAAGACAACTCTGATAACAATATGCACTGTCCTTGAATTTGATTGGTCCACACCCGAGACAGCTTTTCTTAGAGCCTCGTCTCCATTGGTGTTGGACCAGAAGACGCCAAAAGGCGTACAACTCAAAAACAGCGCACCATCAGAGTATTGAGGGCTCGGGGTGAGCATTTACATTGAGACCTCCTTTGCCAGAAACAAGATATAGGAATAGGTTTTACCCTTTTAACTGGCACAAAAACTGACACCTTTATTCAAGGCATCATGTTTACAATAACCACAACACAGCAGAGACGAGGCTCTAAGAAAAGCTGTCTCGGGTGTGGACCAATCAAATTCAAGGACAGTGCATATTATCAGAGTTGTCTTTTTTGTTTGCATTTTGACTGCTTGTGTTGTGGTTATTGCAAACATGATGCCTTGAATAAAGGTGTCAGTTTTTGTGCCAGTTAAAAGGGTAAAACCTATTCCTACACTATGCAATTACGATACTATATATTGCCTTATGAATTATGTTAAACATTACACTATTATACTATTTATTATTATACAATATGCTTTAAACCATACCATTTACCGTCGTGTGAAAGGTACTAAGAGGCAGTGCCAGCGAATGGACTGCGGTATCGCTGGTATTGCCTCTTAGTACCTAATGTGTATAACTTAATATGTAGTCGGCCAAATTTGATAAATTACTGCCAAATTACTTGAAAGTGAATACCACATCGCGCCATCACCCCCTACTGGCAATCTGATGTAAATTTTCAGGCTGGTGCCGTATAGACATTGCTCCCACACAGGAACCGCTGCCAGGTGGAAGGGTCCTTTGACGAGACTGCAGCAGGGCATTGAAATTGTTAAGATAAGATGTGGTGTAAGATAGTGTTGAGTGTTGCTGAGGCATTTAAGCAAGCAGTCTGTACATAAAAAAAATCCTCCATCTAGATGTGTTATTTTTATCTCTCAGTGGATGTGGATTCTTTTCAGTTACCAACAAGAAAAATACAATGTAATACGTCTATATTTCCAATTTGAGATGTATATGACTACTTAATAATTTGTACTTATTATTTGCGGTATTTAGGGTTTATTTTATATTGATAATAAATTATGTACTTGACAATCTATTTTTATTTTGCCCGCTTATACTGGATATTTCTTATGTTGTAATACATATAAACCTAAGTGCAGCAGTATTAGTCTTGTGATTTCAGCATTTGGCAAGTGTTTTGTGCTTCTGCTGATACGTTTTGGCAAGGCAAAATGTACTTGCGTGGTTGCTACCTTTGTGACAATGGAGTACTGTGACACAGGTGGTCCCATGTTATTTACTCAATACCATGTGTTGTTTTTCCTGCAGCCTGGAATTGGCTATTCCTCCTTCTCCCATTATCGCCCCTGTGTCCAGCCAACTGAACAGCACCCTTCCTACCCCCAGCCCAGTGGAGTCTCTCCTTGCTGTCACCTCCATCCCACCCTCCACCCCTCTCTCTGCTGCTGCTACTCCCAGCTCCCCGCTGTTGCTGCCTGTAGCAGGCCTTGTAGACACACTTTCACTCCCAACGATTCAGCCCTGCCAGGCAGGAAGCGATCACGCCTCCAATGCAAGTGGGGAAGGTCAAACAAATAAATTCCCTGCTAACATGGACGTCAAAAGTGAACATCGCTATAAGCCTTATTGACTACTGCACAACCCTCATTTGACAGTGATGAGCATTAATTGGGATATAAGTGTTGTTTATTTGATACAAGGAATTATGCCTCGACAAGGACATGTGCATTGTAAACTACATGTGTTCATAGCAGACTTGAATCGAGCCTTTTGTATTTTTGATACTGTAGGTAAATTCCCTTATTCCCGGATGTTTGAATTTTTCAACAGTGGATACAAATGTGGAAGTTGAACATTTCATTTTAACATTTAAATTAAATAATTTTATATTTAATGATGATGCAGATGCTTTGCCTTCCACTATTACAATGTTGTGATAATAGGAATGTGAAAAGAAAAGCTGTACAATCACTCATCTTGCATATCTTAACGTTAAATTACATTGTGCATTATTGGCAAGCAGAACACGTTTGACGTATTTGGAAAGAAAAACATTTCAGCATTATTGTGGAAATAATGTATAAGCAATTTTTAATATGAGGTAGTTTGTTTTAGATTATATAATTAATATTTTTAAGTATCTTGCACTATGTGGTGGCCAATTGAAAAGTATCATCTGCTCAATCTTGTGTCAGCTACAGCACCACCAAGAATCAGGTCTTTATAAAATCTAACATGTTAGCAATGGGCAGAGCATATTCTCACCCATAGTTAATCTGGACATCTGTGAAAAGAGCTTTATAGTTAATCGGATTCTTCCAGTATAAATAAATATTCTGATAATTTTTGAAAAAAAGGTCATTCATTATTTTATTTTTTTACGTGCTGGAGTTGCTTTACGTCTTAAGGAAAATACTGTATGTTAGTGGCATGTGTGTTGCATGTTTCATTGTAACCTTAAACCATGACTTTCCTTTGGGTTTTGGTGATATGCTTAAACGTACATGTATTACTTCTGTCTCGTACATAATCTTACCTGTACTGCATCTCAATAATTTAAAGCACGACTAAACTCGGTTGTGCTTTTTTGCATGGCCACCCATATGTGAATTGGCAGCTGCATTTTCTTTGGTTGTTGTGTAATAAGAAGATTAAAAATGTAAGACCACTGTTCTAGTAGTCTGTTGTCTTAACATGAACCAGTATTCCAAGTTTAATTAATATGTAATTTCGTGTACCATGTCCGTGTAAATTCACAAATGGGTCATTCACTACTTTAGGATTAACATAATTTGTACTCCCGTAAATAATATTAATTCATGCAACGTTTTAGGATGATTAAGCATGCAATTTTCACCATTGTCTTTCGACTATCGTCCAACCCAACGTATCAAGTTTTCAAAATTATTGTTGCACTTCAATAATAGACAATTGTGTTTGTGGAAAGCAATTCAACACCACTTTACAGGATACAGACTGCTGATGAGACTCAGTTGATATCAGTCTGTTTGCTTACTTGGATAAAACATTACATATTCCTGCCAAGGCGTCCAACAATGTTGTCACCACGTATAAGCTACTCCGCTGAAACATGACAGCAGTGTAGTACTGGACAGGGAGTGCTGTGGGTTATGCTTTTATGTCAGAATAACCCTTTGTAGGTCCTCATGAGAATATCCCTCTTGGCAACCTACCAGAAAACAATAGCTGTTGCACTTAACAGTTTAATATTGCGACTCATTTGGTTTTTCCCAGCATAACAGAATGTCAGCAATCTGATGAAAGATACTATAAGTATAGGATACTATAATCCCCAGGACTGGCATGGGCTCAAATTGACCTTGCTTTAATGCGAACAATCAAAGACTATACATGCTTGTGGCCTGTTATTAAAGACAGGCTTCAGATTTAAATGTTCAAATCTAATTAACTCTTTCAATTTTCTAAAGTATTCAATTTATGTTGAGACATTTAATATAACACTGACAGTAATCCCCAGAACCAAGATTCCAACACTACCCTGTCAGTTACCAAGTGTGAAAAACTGGTCTTTTTATTTTAATAGGTTGAGAATTTTTTTAATTATGTTGTGACAACGACAAACCTTTAACTGTTAAAGAAGTGTGACTCCTGACTGATATTTGAAACACTGCGATTTTACATTCATGGTTTTTCCATGGCGTCAATTATCTGGATTATAAAACCAAGAAATTATTATCTCAAAACATCAATAAAATGTTATATGCTATGAAGAGCCATTGCCCAAATATCACCTATTATATATGTTTATATTCAAGACCACGATGTTATTAATTAATGTGTTGCTTTCTTTTCAACAAAACATCTTAGTTTAATTTATATAGTGCCTTGATCAATGCGCTGAACAATGAATTTGCTATTTGTACAGCAGAATAGTGTGATGAGATGAGTTGATGAGAAGGATGGTAGTACATGGTGGATATGATGTGTGAAATAAACAATGATGAAAGTGAAAGAGTGGTTACTGATGAGCGAGTGTGAATGGGTAAGGAAGTTGGGGAGAGGGATGGAGTCAGTGATGGGGAAGAGGAGTTTGGGAAGAATGAAAAATGGACAGTGAAGCAGATTCTTTGGCGTGTCAGGCAACTTTCCATTATAAGGAGGCCAGAAGTGAGAGAAAACTGAATGGTGATTGGGCACAAAGAGGAGGGGGAACAGGCAGAGACAGGTGGGGTTGTGAACGCAGAGGGCGAGGAGGAGCGTAGAATGAAATGAAGAAGCAAGTTACGTTGGGGCGAGATCATAGCGAGATTTTTAAACTAGGGTGAGGAATTTGAAAGGCACTGATAATAGATTGGAAGCCATTGTTGCTGGATGTGAGGTGTGGGAGTGGTAGGGGAAATTGAAGATGATCCGGGCAGCGGCAGTTTGCATTTGTTGGAATGGTTTAAATGCATAGCGAAGACTGAGCATGAGAGAGTTGCAGTAATCGAGTTGAGTGAAGATGAGGGAGTACATTTTGTTGATCAGAGGGGGCTGACTTTAAGAATGTTGAAGAGGTGAAAGCGACAGGAATGGGTAGTGGCAGATTTGTGGTCGGATAGAGAGAGAGAGAGGAGTCAAAGATGATGCCAAGATTATGGGCAGATGAGACGAGGGTAAAATAGAAAGGGGAGAAAGATAGGGCAGGGAGGAGGGGAATGGGAAGCAGGGAAGAACATAATTTGGGTTTTGGAAGGATTGATAGGGAGAAAGTCCTGGGACATCCAAGATTGGATGGCGATCAGGCAGCTAGAAATGTGAGAAGCAAGGTCAGCAGTGTAAGAGAAGAAGAAAATTTGAGTGTCGTCGGCAAAGAAATTATGAGGAAGGTTGAACAATCAGATGAGGGATTCGAGAGGAGAGATGTAGAGAGAAAGAAGTAGGTGACCAAGGACACAACCTTGGGGACAGTGACGGGGGATGGGGGAGAAGTGACGTGGCTGGATGAGACTGCTGAGGTGCTTGAGCGATGAGACTGAAACCAGCAAAGAGGGATACCTGAGATTCCAAGAGAGGAAAGGGTAGAGTAGGATGGTAAACTGCATTTAAGGCTGCAGTAAGGTCGAGTAGAATGAAAATGTAGAAAGACCGGCGTGTGCAGAGTTTGACAAATGTTTCTGTACTGAGAGTTGGCTGTTTCAGCCTACTCTCAGTAGTACAGAATGTACTAATTGAGGCGTGAGTGGATCAGGCGTTCAAGTCGTTAAATAAGAAAGGGAGAAGAGAAGGGAGGAATTGAATAGGCAAACAAGGTAGGGGAGAATCAGAGGGAGGAAATGGGGTGTGAAGGAGGAGGGGATAAGAAGGCCAAGTGGATAAGAAGTAGGGTGGAGATGTTGAAGTAAAGGATGAGAAAGTAGAGTCGGATTCATATTCTTAGCTCTTTCGGTAAAGTCACGTTGAAGGGAAACAATAAAATATATATAAAACAATAAAAATTCTCACGACGTTTCGACCATAACAAACGGTCGTCATCAGGTGTGTTATGGTCGAAACGTCGTGAGAATTTATATTGTTTTATATATATTGTTTTATTATTTGATTGTTTCCCTTCAACGTGACTTTACCGAAAGAGCTAAGAATATGAATTACTGCAGTCACGAAAGCTTTAAATCAAAATTTAGAGTCGTATTGTGGTGCATGTGTGAAAAAAGATTGATGGAATGGGACAGTGAGAGATGGGTAAGGAAAGGAGGTACAGATGGTGTCCATTTTAGATGTCAAAAAGTGAGCGAAATCTTTGGCAGAAGGGACAAGATAGAGATAACTGGAGGAGAGTTGTGGAGGAGATTGTTGGGAGTTGAAAATAGTTGACGGGGATGAGGGGCAACAGAGGAGATGAGGGCCAGAAAATAATCTTTGCTTTGTCCAAGTCGGATAAGAAGTGGAATGACATGAAGCCAGGTTGTTGGTTGAGGGAGATGATTTGTGAAACCTTTTCAGCTTTGTGCAAGAGGGATTCGTTTTGACTGGAGGAGGGGATTGATGCAGAGTTGAGGCTTGCGTGAAGGGGACCGAACGCGAAGGGGAGCCAGGGAGTTGAGGAAGGAAGAAAGTGCATTAGAGAGGGTAGTGGATGCTGAATTAGGATGAAGGAAGCTGAAATCAGATATAGCAGGTAGGAGAGAGGAAATGCTGGAGATTAAATAACTTGTTGAGAGGTAGCATGGAGATTGACGGAGGATTGGATGGGCAGGGGGATAGGGGTGGAGAGAGTTGGTGAGGGAAAGGAAGGAGGGATCAGAGGGGGGATGCTTAACAACGGAGGTGAAAATGAGGCCAAGAATATTACCAGAGGAATGAGTAGGGGAAGGAGTGACAAAGGGAAAGAGGATGGAAGCAATAGAGGGAGTTCTGAGATTAAGATTAAAATCACCCATGAGCATTGACTTAAGAATTTCGATTTTTTGATGAGATATTGGGACATTAAATATGTGAATATGAACCAACATGACGTTTTTGTTACTAAAATCATATCAGCAAATATAATTCATATTTCAAATGTACGTTTTTCATAAACAACTCACAAATTACACGTACATTTGAGCAAAATAGTAAAATGACTCCACAGTGCAATGTACGCATTTACATCAGGTAATTGTCATGACTGAAAACTGTACACTGATTTTAAAATAAGAAATCACTTTATTAAAATGTGCACATTTAATCCAATATTAATCTTCATTGTAATACCCTGCAGTAACAGAATGACAGATTTTGAAAATTCTTATATAAATTAAACTCCGATTTTTCTGTCAATTATACTATACTTGTCCGGCATAATACAAATCTTACCTATAAAAGGAATTGTGTGTCTGTCTGTGTGTGTCTCTTTGTCTGTTTATGGACGAAACTTGCTAAAGATTTGGCTCGCGAACCGTGGGGTTTATATTTTGATTTAAAGCTTTCGTGACTGCAGGGATTCATATTATTGGTTCTTCCGGTAAAGTCACGTAGAAGGGAAACAATAAAATAATAAAAATATAAAACAATAAAATTCTCACGACGTTTCGACTGCAACACAAGCAATCATCATCAGGTGTGAAAACCACAGCAAGAAAATTTGAAAAAAGTGGCGTTTTTTTACGTTAGCACAACGGAGAGCGATTTGGCAGTTATTCAGATGGACGAGTCCATCTATGTTCGGAAAAGAGGAGGGGGGAGACGAAAATAATGGATGCGGTCTGAAAGCCACCGTAAGCGTGAACAATCAATTAAGACCCGAAATGGTTTATCAAATCCTTCCAATGATTGCTAAGCCAGAATCCATCTTCTCAGTTGAAATTGTCTGTGTTTGTATATGTGGATAGCCTCATGAACGAATCTCTCATGGTAGCCAGATGGCTTGCAAAGAACCTCTGTCTTAAATCAAAATTTAAACAGGATACATAAAAAACTAAAACCATCCTAGCCTGCAATGCACTTATGTATTGAATAACTGTATAATCACTTTTTCCAGCTTGGACATTGTGTCAAGCTTAGACTTAAAACTTTCGTGACTGCAGGAATTCATATACTTGGTTCCTTTTCTTTCCACCTGAAGAAGACCGCTTGTGTTGCGATCGAAATGTCGTGGGTTCTTTGCTTTTAATTTAAAAATTTTGTTTTCTATCTACGTGACTTGACTAAAAGAACCAAGAATATGAATTGTGTCAAGTGTGTTGCCTGAAGTGTCTGCTCTGAATTATTGTTGCAGGCTAACGTCCGAGGTGTCTGGCATGGGGAATGTGTGAGAGACTCCCCCCACCCTGAGGGCTCCGCGGCTGCTTCCCATGGCCCGGGGGCCCTCCCTGACCGTCCTACACCTCGTCCTCGGTTCTCCAGCAAATAGATGTGTTTGTGTGGTTATGTACCAACAGACCTAGCTTTTCTTAATGTTTTTTTGTATACCAGCATTTGATTTTGTGATCAGAATGCTAAATATATACGCATATATATGTAGTGGAATTATTTGATTTTAAACTAAAAAACAAATAAAAACCATAAAATGAACACCAGAAAGTGGCAGTGGTGCAGGATTTAAGATGTGTTGTTTATTTTAAAGGTCTAGTGGTTTATTTGTTTGCCATGAAGTGATGGCATCGGTTTTTTAAAGTTGCCTGTGGTGACTGGGCTCAATGTGTACATTTGATTTTCTCTTCACAACAGCGATGTAGGAGACGGTCACAACAAGTGAGAGTTCCTCCCAGTTGATCCCAACTCCCTGCAGATGGGTGGCCAAATGGCAAACGCAGATGTGGCAGCAGCAGAGATGTATGGCTTTGGCTGATTTGTAATGGTACTGTGGGAAATACTTTTCTACTGTGCTAGTAGCTAGAAGCAGATACACTGTTAGGCATCGAATATCACTTTTGGAATATCCTGGCAAATGCCTCAATTAGCTAATTTGCCAGATCCAAAATCAAAGCCGAATTGTAATGGGAATTTACTTCATGAACTGACCCATCCAGCCCACACAGCCAGCACATTTCTTTCACCACATCCTGCTACAATAATCACACTACAACTCCTCACCACACACCCTGCCAATCAACCAAACCACCCTGCCTTCCCCTTCAGTTGCCTGATGTCTCTATTTTTTCTATGTATATGTTCTCTCTGTCTCTATATCCATCCCTTTACCCGTGTGTGTACCTATGTCTGTGTATCTGTCTATCTGCCTGCCTCTGTGCCTCTGTGTGTCTATATGTTTGTTTGCCTACACTTCTCTGTCCCTGTGTGAAGACACTCGTACACTCTTCCGTGCCATGTGCCGGGCGGGTTCGCTCCTCGCACAGCTCCACCTCTGCACCCCCCACATCTGCCCCCCCACTCCCTTTACCCTTCCCCACACTTCGTTCCATAAGTAGAATGGGGGTAATTAGTCACGAGACGATCATTGCTCATAACCATGAACATTTGGTGTCGCATTTCTCTCAGTTTCTTGCCGACCGCTTCGGAACAGTGAAGCACATCTGAGTGCATCTCATTTAAAGTGGCAGGCAGTGGCTTTTGTATATTGTATGTAATGACATCTACTCGGTGACTGATGGATCAGCCACCGTCTTGTGCATGCATCAGTTTGTAGAACGTGCAATATACATCCTGTGAGAGGCCTACTTCTGGTTTCAACTGCAAGACATGAATGGTAAAGAAAAACTACAATTTTTCCATGCATAAAGGTTACAGCAAGTCCTGCACCTCCGATTATTGTTGGCTATGTACAGTGCCAAAGAAGTTCAACATACAAGTGAAATGTTGAGGGACGGACATTGCACGTCTCTTCACAACTAGATTTTATTTAATTTCCGGAGTGTAACCCACTTGCAAACTTCTACCCAATACATCTTATATTCGTATTTGTTGGCTGTTCCATTATTTACTTTTGGTGTGTACTTTCTGCCATTTCCACAACCTACTGGATGTATGCTTCATCCTTATATTTTCTGGCAATGTCGCGTCCCTACTGGTTGTCTGCTACCTGGTTGACTGCTCCGCTCTTGGTACAAGTTGTTTGTGACTGCTTGTGCTTAGCTCTTAGCTTATGTGCCCCATGGGCCAATGGTCTGCACACACGAGGGGCTGGACAGCAAAGGAAATTGGCGCTGTTCTAGCAGCCAAACATTCAAGAAATATCATATGGCATGCATGCCATTGGGCCACATACAAAGTGCACAACTTGGAATGACTGCAATATGGGTAGGGGAGTGGATGCAGGATGCTAATTGTACAGGCTAGCCTACCTGCTGTATAACAGATGCAGGCTACCATACTTGTTAATTCAAAAGTGATGCTGATCTTTTACAAGACCACTTAAAGTACACGATGCAGGTTATTGTGCTTTTTTACCCAGGAAAGCCCGAGTCTCATGACTCTTCCATGAGGGTCCTGACAAGTGTTCACAGCAGAGGCAATGATTGCTATGTATAATTCCAACTAAGTAGTTTGCGTATCATTTTTCAAATTGTTGAATATGGACAATGATGCTCGTACACAATGGCCTATTCTTGTGAATGACCTCCAAGGATCTTCAATGTCAACTGAAGCAGGCTGCTCGTATGTTTACAGTACCACTGGGCCATGTCACCACCCAAGGTTACCAGGCTTACAAATCTTCGTGGATGCAGACTTAAATGGATAAATTATGGACGAACTGTTATTATACCCTTCTACGTGTGCAAAACGCATGTGTAATAATTTTAAATGTATGTATGGGATTGCATCCCCCAAATCAGCAGGGTGGATATGTGGCATTTCCTAACAAAACGTGTAGGCTTCAGTGGCTCGTGTGAAGTAATTCAAAACACAAGTTTACATCAGAAAAGTAAAAATTGTATTGCAAATGCCATGGACTTTCAAACTTGGCGGCATGCATGTTTCAGGGGTACATTGTCCCTTAAAAATAAGTTTAAAATAATGTAGTTCATGAGGTTCCTTGAACTTACAAGTATGACAACACAAATTAACATGCACAATTTTACGGCTGTTTTGAACAAATATATTTCAAGGACTCGTACTCTATAGCTCGGAAGAGAGCGTTTGTGTTGATGCAGGAAGGGTCCATGGCCAGCAATGGTGGAGCAATAGAAAGTATCTGGATTCTAATCTTACATCCCACTTGTATCTTTGTCCCACTGTCTTCTCTTCCACTGGTGCAGTCAAGTGTTGAGCCGCAGTTATTCATTTACTCGTCTTTTCAAGGGTAGTTTAGTACCCGCAGCCCTGAAGGAAATGTGGCTCCCCTTTCCTTATCACTTTCCAACATTAAGCCTGGGAGGACGCTGATGTGGGACGTTGTGAGATAAACGACCTGAGCATCACTATGGGTATTCACTGAACTAGGGTGTAGTAGTTGGAGAAAAGTTCTTCTCCTGAAAGGATCTTTCGTAGGGACACCAATACTACACAACGCAGAGGCCTGAAAAAAAAACAACAGGACAAGGACATGTAAGAGTTGGCAAACGACACACGAGTTACCGGCCTTGATGGCTTGCAAGACGGGTGTAAAGGTCCAAGAGACAGCAGCCGTACACTTGTTAATCGTCATGCACGTGTTGCCTAGCAATTAGCGACGTGTACTCACTGGTACGTCTGGTCATTAGGCATTTACCTTTCTATGTGGTGGCTGTAGGGCACGTTGGGTAGGAACCGGCGCAGGTTCAAGGGAAATTCTGGAGGCACATCAAACTCCTGGTAGCACACATTCGCTTCCTTTTCTGCCAGATGTGAACAAAAACAACCACAAATCTGATTTTAAAATGAAAGTCCAGTGACAATGGAAGAGATGTGACAGCACAGATAAGATAGGCAGCACATATAAGACTGGCAGTGCAAGAGGTCTGAGTGGATGTGACCTTGCCTCCCCATCATGTCGAGGCAAGACGTATAGTTTACTTGCTAAATTGCTGTTCTAAATAAAACCAAGTACGTGGTTGGTAAACTGTATGGGGCACTTGTAATAGATACCATTTGAGCAGTTGTTGATGTACTGGCCAATGCTGAGTGGATTTATAGGCTGGGGAGTGAGCCACGTGACATCACTCAGGGCGTGTGGCCCCAGCCTGTCCCGCCCACTACAAGACCTACACACAGCACCACACACACCCAGCATTACAAAACAAGGACAAAGATTCCCCATATAGTCTACACATGTCGTTAGGGGAAGTGCTGTTAGCGAGCTCCCAGCATTACACAATGATCCCCCAAACACCTTAATTACTGTTGGGGCAATTTGTGTTCGTGAGCAGTTATGAAAGAAGGCCAGCACAGCATAGTAGGGACTAGTATGGCCAGCATCACGCCCGTCGACCTAGGAGAGGTCCAGGATTGGTTCAGCTTCTCGTCACTGGTGTTGGCAGTGAGCAGAAATCGAACTCAGGTCGCCAGATTTGTAACCCTATGCGCTAACCGCTACACTTCCACTTCCCGTTACACAGCACCACACAGCCACAGACACAATAGTACGTAATGATAATTTATGAAACCAATATATTGTTGAATCTTGATTTGAAGCTTTCGTGACTGCAGGAATTCATACTTTTTGGTTCTTTCGGTAAAGTAATGTAGATAGAAAAATAAATAATAGATAACGACGTTTCGATCGCAACACAAGCGATCTTCAGGTGAAAAAATACAGCAGGCGGACTGCTGAGGCAGGAAGAAATGTAGCGAGAGAGCTACTGCAGCCAGAGGTTATATAGGTTTGAGGTGGGTACAACTGGGCAGGGCTAGAGATGGAATTTGCAAGTAAATGTAAGATCGCAGAGTTAGGCATACCTCGGATAATCAGAGTGGGGGAGGGGGTGAAATTCAGAGGGAACAAGGTGAGAAAAAAAAGGAAAAAGATCAAACTTTGAAATGTAATGCAACTCAGAGAGTCGGCCTGAAGACGATTGCTTGTGTTGCGATCGAAACGTCGTAATCTATTATTTATTTTTCTATCTACGTGACTTTACCGAAAGAACCAAAGAGTATGAATTCCTGAGTTACGAAATCTTAAAATCAAGATGGAACCGCCTCTATGGGGAGGATTTCCACACAACTCAGACATGAATTCAACCGAGAAGATGGATGCAAATTTAGCAATCTTTGGAAGGATGTCGATCAACCAGGTAAAGTGTCAACTGTTGTGTTGGCCGACTCTGAGTTGCATTACATTTCTAAGTTTGCTAAGTTTGATCTTTTTCTCTCACCCTGTTCCCTCTTTGAATTTCACCCGCACCCTCTCACCCATTAAGGCAGCCCCCCCCCCTCCCCCCTCTAATTAGCTGAGGTATGCCTAGCTCTGCTAGCTTACATTTACTTGCATATTCCATCTCTAGCCCCGCCCACTTACCCTTGAGTTGTACCCACCTCAAACCTATATAACCTTTGGCTGCAGTAGCTCTCTCGCTACATTTATTCCTGCCTCAGCAGTCCGCCTGCTGTATGTTTTCACTTGAAGACGATTGCTTGTGTTGCGATCGAAACGTCGTGATCTATTCTTTATGTTCTATCTACGTGACTTTGCCGAAAGAAGCAAAGAGTATAATATATTCAGTTTAACACATAGGCTTTCGCGACCAATATTCATAATAAAGGTTTTTGGGTTAGATCGCGTTATTTATAAATGTGTCGTAACCCTCCACCACCCGACACGGCCAATCAGCAAAAAAGGTGTCACGTTGACAAAAGACAAATAATTCACTACTTTAGCCCACCGGTGTGTTGAAGAGTGAATCCACAACATTTACAGTTTGAGTACGACGTTTCGCTGGTAAATACATCCAGCATCATCGGGCAATTCGCCAGAATGGTAAAGCCCTCACTTGCTCCCGGTTTTATATAGAGCAGCAGGGTGACGTCATCATTTAACTCATATCAGGTGCAGTGATTAGAGGCGGGGGGGGGGGGGGGTATTGTAATTATATAATCGATTAGTAATCAGTCAATGGTTATGATTAGTAATGAGTTGTAGATTAGTAATTAGTTGTAATGTGTGTTAGTGATTATATGCTATGTTAGTAATCCGTTAATTAGTGTTTCCCCTATAAGGAATTGTAATGTGCATTCATATTCTTAGCTCCCTCGGCAAAGCCACGCCGAAGGGAAACAACAAAACAACAAACATATTCTATTATTTTATTGCTTCCCCCCCAACGCGACTCTACCTAAAGAGCCAAGAACATGAATTACTGCAGTCACGAAAGCTTTAAATCAAAATGTAATGTGTATTATTTAATAATACGCTTCCAGGCCGCACTAAGCCTGTAGCTGTCAGAGCGATTAAAGTTATTCTTATTCCTCTCAATTTCAATGGATTCTCTAATTAGTCTTTGCCAGTAATAATTAGTTTTACACAACACTGCAACATTGTCAAAATCAATTGAGTTTCCTTGTTGACAACAAGGACACTCAATTTATTTTGTCCTTGTTGTCAACAAGGACAAACTCAATTGATTTTGACAATGTTGCAGTGTTGTGTAAAACTAATTATTACTGGCAAAGACTAATTAGAGAATCCATTGAAATTGAGAGGAATAAGAATAACTTTAATCGCTCTGACAGCTACAGGCTTAGTGCAGCCTGGAAGCGTATTATTAAATAATACACATTACATTTTGATTTAAAGCTTTCGTGACTGCAGTAATTCATGTTCTTGGCTCTTTCGGTAGAGACGCGTTGGGGGGAAGCAATAAAATAATAGAATATATGTTTGTTGTTTTGTTGTTTCCCTTCGGCGTGGCTTTGCCGAGGGAGCTAAGAATATGAATGCACATTACAATTCCTTATAGGGGAAACACATACTAATTAACGGATTACTAACATAGCATATAATCACTAACACACATTACAACTAATTACTAATCTACAACTCATTACTAATCATAACCATTGACTGATTACTAATCGATTATATAATTACAATACCCCCCCCTCCGCCTCTAATCACTGCACCTGATATGAGTTCAATGATGACGTCACCCTGCTGCTCTATATAAAACCGGGAGCAAGCGAGGGCTTTACCATTCTGGCGAATTGCCCGATGATGCTGGATGCATTTACCAGCGAAACGTCGTACTCAAACTGTAAATGTTGTGGATTCACTCTTCAACACACCGGTGGGCTAAAGTAGTGAATTATTTGTCTTTTGTCAACGTGACACTTTTTTTGCTGATTGGCCGTGTCGGGTGGTGGAGGGTTACGACACATTTATAAATAACGCGATCTAACCCAAAAACCTTTATTATGAAGTATAATACATTGTTGGTTATGGTGAACTTCACATGACCCGTATTTAATAGTGGTAAGTGCGCCACCCCTCCTAAGAGGGTGGCACTTTGTAGGCCCGTGTGGCACTGTGAATTGGCGCCATGGAACTTCAGCCTAGGATTAGCCACGTGCTGGTGCACAGGCCAGCTGGACACCTGTAGACGATCCGGGAGAGGCCGCGGTCACGGCCATCCACCAGCACGCCGTCCAGGCAGCAGAACATAAATGGGTTCCCCAGCGACTGGAACAGCACCGGCTCAAACTTCTGATACACTGTGCCTGTCATGCACAGAGACAATTTTCACATCATTTGGCTTCAATAATATGGGATTTTTCAACCAAATGAAATGATACTGAGAAACAAACATAATTATAAAGGACTTTTGTAGCTATTCATTTGGGATATATATCCTACCTTAAGCTGTTAGCGGATATGGAAGTGAACAGGTCGAAATGGTTTTGAAATCCCACTGAAGGAGTGGTAAAGTGACATACATAACATGGGAAGTGTAATGATGAATATTCGAAGTTGTTAAATTATGATGAAAAATTGTATTTATTGAACGTGGGAAGTGTACGTTTATTTTCGTGTAACCAGCTGAGAACTCAAAATAACACAACGCACAACAATGAAGCAAACAATACAAAAACAACCATGTAGAAATTAGAGCAAATGCACCCACATTACAGAAGAAATTTGAAACAGCACGCAAACAAAAATATATTTACAAATTTCCAGCAACGAAAGATGGCTCGGACAAAAGACGTAACATTTTTTGTAAAATGTAAAAGTTGTTGCGGCAGTGCCCTTGCACCTGGATAGAGGCAGACGAGGGCGTGGGCGGGGACGGCGCCTCCCGTGACGAACACTCCGGTACCTGCCCCGGGAACGGAGCTCGCTGCGCGCTCGACAGCAAAGCCCAGAGAGGCGCGCATCACCTCCACGGGCCTCCCTGGTTCCTCTGACAACACAGAGTGCTCACGCCACTATACTCACTCCTCACAGCACACAGTGCTCACATCATTCAAGACAATTCCAAATAAAATGGAACAAAAACTGAAACATAAGCCAAGAAGCATGGGGAGCTGCATTTTAGGTATTATATTTGTCCCAAAAACACTCCATCTTTTTCCCCTCGTTTGGATCTCAATCCGATAGCAATATAGTGCGAATAAATAAAAGTAAACCCCTTAGGCAATCCACTGCTTAATGAAAGCCTCCTACACACCATTCGGTCATGGGCGTTGCTTGACCATAATTTACCACGGAGACTCACTCCCCAGCAACTCGCGCAAACAAGGGGTATGTTTACAACGACAATTGTATGAAATTGAGTACTGTAAAGTACGACTATGAGCCAAGAATGTCTGTGTAACGCGCGTGACGTCACTCCACATGCCCCCCCCTCATTAATATTCATGAGCGGGTGAATTTTACACTCGCGCAGGTGGGGCAGAATTTTTTCCACAAATTCGCTTTAATTTTTACGTTTCTTTATTTAAAGTGAATCTAATAAATAATTATACGCAGCAACAAAGTGGATTTGGTGCCTTTATTTATTTCTTCAGCACGTGAGACAAAAGGTAAGTCTAATTTATGCTTCTACATTATGGTAAAATAGACATTTCTCGGTGATTTCCCAGATATTGTATCTAATTCAAATTTCTTTCAACCCCAGCGACCGAAAGCAGACGAGAATAAAGTATCAGAGCAGTGAATTTGAACAAATTGAAGTATATACAGTGCTACAGTGACATGAAGTGAGGCGTTTTATGACAGTTTTGTGCAAGATTCACCGCCATTAAATTTACACAATATACAATTATACTCTGGACAATTTTTTCGTAAATATTACAGCTTCCGTCTGAGGACGGGCAAACAAGCTAGTAAAGGTATATTACGAACTATGCACGTACTATTCAGGGCTTGGAGAAGTAAAAGCAGCTGTGCTCCCACCTCGCCATGGCCCAGCTGCTCCCCGTCACCGCGTGCACACACCACACGCAGTGTCCTGTTCACACACACACACACACGTGTTTACTAAAGAGCAAGGGTTCATTGCCGATTTGCAATTACAATTTGGGTCAGATCGTATCAGTAAAATGTGTCGTAAATCCTCCTCCACCCGACCCAGTCACTAAATAAAGTTGTCACGTGAATCGAACGTGCCCAGTGTATTACTGCTTCAGTAGCACGGCCGGTGTGTTGGAGCGGTCCACACGCATGCAACAACTGGTCGCGACATTTCGCTGGTAGTTACAGCCAGCATCAATTATCAATTATGATTGATATCGGCCGCGAAAGCCTACGTGTTACATTTAGGATTCCGTTTTAGCATAAACTAAGTATGAAGCGTCGTTGTGGAGAATAAAAGTAACAATTAATGAACAGACAATATGCCTCCCCATTATGTGTCTCTCCCCATGAAAATGAAGTGTTGCTTGTATTACACTGATACTGAAAATATGCACTCCCAGAAGGCCGTGTGGATGAGATGCGTAAAAACACACAAATATAAGGAAGCATATTATATTTGCATTTATTTTTTATATGGTAATTTGAAACAAGCGTTGTGAATAATAAACACGACTGCTCCCCGCTTGTGCTCTGTGAGCCACTGGAAGACGTGGTCCGCGGAACTCCTGCAGATCCTGCAACTTGAGAGTTTCAATTCACTTTCTCATCAGTGCATTTAGGTCCGTGAAAATGCTTCTAGGGTTGACAGGGGTCCGCGGGTCCAGGGAGATTGGAACCTCTGCAGTCGACGGTGCTGGGACCAGGAGCCAAACGTGATCCCGGATCAGGTGCTTGGTCACAAGCGGGTGAGAACACATCGAGTCAAACCCATGTCATGGAGAACGTGGGAGAAATTGTGGCTCTGTAGGTCGGACGTGGCCTGCGCAGGTGGCCTGTAATCCAGCACTGTGGAGGTAGCAGTGGGGGTTGGTGGATCGCACACAGATGTTGTAAAACGCCCTTCCCGTGGGCGTCAAAGGAGCCATCACCCCTGACTCGCCAGGAGGTGGCAAACAGCAACAATATGTAGAGAACTGCATACCTATTCCCTCTTCATAGGACAGTGTTTCGCCCCTCTCACGTGTGGGGTTTCTCCGGGTGCTCCGGTTTCCTCCCACATCTTAACACTCCTTAATTGGCTACAAAACCTTAATATGGTGATGCCCGCAGAGCTAGGACACATGTTGGCACAGGCTCCTCGTCTAAGGTTCCTCCCTGCGCGAGTGAGCGAACACTGGCGGCGGCGGCGCGTTCCGAGTTGCCATGAAGATTAATTGCGAGGACGCCCCATGGGAATGCTCAGGTCCGGGTCAAGGGACAATGACAGCGGTGCGAGTGGCCAAGAAGGCTATGGCGCGGACTGGTGAGCTCGATACAGTGATGATGATGATACCACAGCACACACTGCATAGCTTGGGAAAAAAATATATCGCTTGGAATGGGGTCTCTATTAACTTGGATGGAGACACCTAATAAAGAGATACATAACGAGCCCGTGACGTTGAAGATGAGTTAAAAATAAACACTGTACAGTACAACGTAGTTTTAACTTGATATCAAGGTGCAAATCCTGAATCCCGCAGCTGACGACTTGGCTCGCGTTCACGGGAACAGTGAGGAGTCATGATAAGGAGGCGACCTACCGCCGTGTTTACACATGTTAAGTCGTGTTACAGCCATGTACGACCCTACGGAGCTCAGTCGCTTCTCAGCACCATGGCGCTGTGGTGCTTGCGGTACTCGCCTCTGGTTTTTGAGAATATTGAGCCACATCCAAGGGACGAATCGGTACTTGTAGCTGCCCCACTTCATGGCGAGGGCGGTCCAGGGCCAGGGCTCACGGGCAGAGAGGACTCGTGACGCGATGATTTGTGAGGCTGTGTGTTGTGAGGCTGAGTGTGGTGTGAGGCTGTGTGTTGTGAGGCTGAGTGTGGTGTGAGGCTGTGTGTTGTGAGGCTGAGTGTGGTGTGAGGCTGTGTGGTTGTGAGGCTGTGTGGTTGTGAGGCTGAGTGTGGTGTGAGGCTGAGGTTGTGAGGCTGAGTGTGGTGTGAGGCTGTGAGGCTGAGTGTGGTGTGAGGCTGTGTGCGATGTGAGGCTGTGTGCGGTGTGAGGCTGTGTGGTGTGAGGCTGTGTGTGATGTGAGGCTGAGTGTGGTGTGAGGCTGTGAGGTTGTGAGGCTGAGTGTGGTGTGAGGTTGTGAGGCTGAGTGTGGTGTGAGGCTGAGGTTGTGAGGCTGAGTGTGAGCGTCTACTGGGGTTGTCTTCTGCTCCGAGTCTCATCTCGCGGTGACATCGCCGAGATTCTCCGACTCCGCCGCGTCGATCCAATATAGATTCGCTAATGATTCAATCGGCCATGTCCGCGTCTCGTACGGTGACTCTGGAGTCTACGCAAGCTGCAGAATCCGCAAACCAGAGGTATATCTGAGTCGCACATCCTCATCATCGCCATCCTCATCATCATCTCCGGGCGCGACGTGATGCGAGAAGCGAACTCGCGAATCGATTCTGTTGACACGCGAATCGATTCGTCCCCGACGCGGCCGCGCTGAAGAGTGGACGACGACGACGAGGAGGAGGAGGGGAGCGAGGCGCCATGACGAAGCCCAAGAGCAAGAGGAAGATGGAGCGGGTGAAGGAGCCCGAGAGCTCCGCAGACTGCAAGGTGAGCGGGGCCGCAAGGTGAACGAGGCCGGGAGCAGCCCGGGCCCAGGGGCCTCACCCGGCCCAAACGCCCTCCAGGCGGGGTGGCGCCCTCCAGGCACACTTTTTGTTTTATATTTTAAGTTTTATATTTTAAGTTTCATATTTTAAGTAGTTCGCCTCGAAACCCCCTTGAGATGAACACATCTCGTTGCTACGGAGCATCTCATTTGCAAGGGCGTCCAGGGTGTCTGGTGCCGCGTACATCATAGCGATCAGAGTAACGTGTGTGTAACATTACTGTAACAACAACAACCGCCGTTCGCCACTAAGTGGCGGTGACGTCACCACGACGCTTGTGCCAGGCTATGTGCACCTTGAGGCCACTTGAAGTGTCGAACGCCCGCTGGCAGGAGGTCACGGGGCAGACCCAGGTGCCACTGGTCGACTGACTGAGATGACTGGCTGATGCACCACCTGTGCCCCCTACTGTGCCAACCTGCTGTGTTTTAGCCACCCGGCGCTCCGTTCGTTGTTGTGAGTGTCGCCCCTCCGCCCTCCGTTGTTGTTGGAGGGCGACTGCTTCCAACTGCCCAGTAGCATCCTTCACGAGCCTCCTCCACAGAGGCCGATCTTGACACCGCTGGTACCAGTCATCGGCAAGTCCACTCAGCTCCACGTCCTCCTGTACCACATCACTCCATCTCTTCTCTAGCCCGTGCCGCGCCCGTTTAGCCCTCTCGATGCGGCCGAACAAAAGCTGTTTCGGCATGCGGTGGCGGGGCATGTGGGCTACATGACCCAGCCTACGTAGCCTTGCCCGCCGGAGGAGCTCACCGATGGGACCTTGCCCAGATCTTTCAAGGATTTGTGAGCTCACACAATCTAGCCTGGTTTAACCCAGGATGGATCGTAGGCAGGCTAGTCTAAATGTTTCTAACTGGCAAAGATGTTCCATTAGGGGGGTCCACGTTTCGCAAGCGTAGAGAAGGGAGGGAATGACCGTGGCCGAGAAGACCTGAAGCTTAGTGCGGAGCGACAGACCAGGTAGCTTCCACACAGCGTTACGCAACCGATGAAAAGATATTGCCGCTCGACTGATTCAGAGTGAGACCTCTGCTGTTAAACTGGAGCCGGTCATAAGCACACTGCCCAGGTATGGGAAACTCTCCACTCTCTCCACAACTGCCCCATCACCGATTGGGAGTTGTAGGGGTGGAGTGTCTGATGGTATAAAATACCCAGGCAGGTGCTTAGTTTTGATGGGGCTGATGGTAAGGCCCCATCTCTTAGTGGCACGCTCCAGTCTCAGCAGCAGCATCTCCAACTCCTCCTCTGAAAGAGCAGCTATTACCAAATCATCGGCATACATAACGTGGTTGAGCAATCGGGAGCCATCCCTTGACCGCACCCGGGCATCGATCAGCCTCCCATTATATCTGTACCAAATGGAGATTCCCCCGGTACAGCTGTTGAAGGCTTCACGAACTACGTGGTCAAAATAGATGTTAAATAATGTGAGAGCCAGAGGACATCCCTGTCACACCCCAAGGTGTACAGGGAATTGCTCTGCTTCCTGGCCACGTAGTTTTACCTGGGCCCACTCACCATAATAAAGGTCCTTAATGATCGTGAGCAGAGGGTCAGGGCCTCCGAAAGCACGAAGAACAACCCAGAGCCCAAGCCTAATGATGGTATCATAGGCCTTGACCAGGTCAATACAGCAGAAATGTAGGTCTTGTTGCAATTCCCTACACCTCTGCTGTAGCAGACGGACAGAAAATATGGCATCTGTGCAGGACCGCCCTTTCCTGAAACCGCATTGGGGCTCCGCAAGCCTCTCCTCATCGTGCCTAGCAAGGCGATGTTGAATAATCCTTGCCAGGACCTTTCCCGGCACACTGAGGAGTGAGATGCCCCTGTAGTTGTTACAGTCTGTGCGGTCACCCTTCTTAAAGAGGGGGACCACCAGGGCATCCTTCCAATCCTGCGGAACCCGTCCAGTGGTCCAGATTGTTATGATATCATGTAGGGCAGTCTGTGCACAAACGCCACCCTCAGCATTTTGCTTGGGAGATCATCTCTGCCCTCTGCCTTTCCTGGTCTCAGACTCTGGATCGCCTTCAGTACTTCCTCAACAGATGGCACCTCAGCCAGCCACTCACAGAGGGTGATTTTTTCCAATATTTGAGGCACTGCAGCCTCAGCAGGGTCATCCCCACTTTGTGCCATGATATTTATCTAGCTGAGGGGTTTCCCCTCCCCCAGGACCTCACAGAAATGCTCAGCAAATCTGAAAACCTGTTCCTGGGGGTCGGAGATTGGAACACCATTTTTTCCCCTAATGATGGTAATAGGTGTGGTGCTGTAGGTTACTTTTTTGATGAAGTTAAATAGAGATTTGTGATCACGGGCCACTGAGGCAGACTCCATCTCCTCAGCAACCCGCGGCCACCACCCATCCTTGCAGCGCCTCACGGCTCTCCAAACCTCCGAACGAAGGCTGCGTTAAGCCTCCTCATTCTCTGACGTGGGATTCTGTAGCCGATGACAGTGGGCCTGTCGCTTTTTCTCAAGTATCCTGAACACCTCCTCTGTCAGCCAGGGTCTCTGAGGAGGTCTGGACCGCGTACCCAAAGCAGCCATTGCAGCTGCATGAGTCACAGTCCTAAACTTTGCCAATTTACCCTCGACATCAGGAGGAGTGGGGGACAATGCTAACCCCAGCCGCAAGCGATGATGAAATTCTCGCTTGCAACTTTCATCAGCTGAGACCAGGCCACTTTAGGTTGGAATGGGGTCCTGGGTGTACACCCACCACCGGAGTGGAAGCATGGTAGGCGCATCTTACAGATGACCTGTCGATGGTCAGAGGGCCGATCAGCTCCACGGTAGGTCCTGGTGTCAAGGACATGGGCTCGCATCTGCTGGTCCGTCACTATGTAGTCCAGCAGATGTTCTTGCTTGGACCCGGCATGCATCCATGATGTTGTGTGGATGCGCCGATGCCGGAACAGCGTGTTGGTAATTACAAGCCCATGGGCTGCACAAAAATCTAGCAGCCTCCTACCGTTGTTATTGAGCTGATCTGGCCCATGCCCTCCAATCACTCCAGACCAGGTGCCAGCATCATGACCAACTCGGGCATTGAAGTCACCCAACAAGATGACTCTATCCCGAGGGGCCACTTTAGCCAGCACCTGTGACAGGAGGTAATAGAAGGCATCTGACTCATCGGCTTTGCCTGCATTTCTTCACGGATGTTCGTCTTCGGTGGGGGCATAAGTAACCACGACCACCACTCCTCGCCTCCGGTTGATGGGAAGGCGAGCCCAAAGTAGCCTGGGGCTTACAGCTTCCCACACCTCACCGCCACGCTCCCACGCCCCCTTCATTCTTTTGTTCAAAAGAAGGGCCACACCCTGTTGTTTGGCAGTCTGCTGCCCCGAGTAGAGGACTGTCCACCCCTCATGGTGGCAGGAGCCAGAACTTGTCCACCGGATCTCCTGAATGCCACAGAGATCCAGGCGGTACCGGTCCAGCTCCTGACAGAGGAGTGGCAGCCTCTCCTCCACAGTGAGCGTTCGAACATTCCACGTGGCCACACAAAGTGGCTTTTCGTTGTTTCTGGAGGAGCCCCGAGGGTAGAGATTCAATCTCCTGGCTCCGCCAATTGGGGTTTGGCCAGGAGACGTCATAGACGCCTGTCCCTCCGGGGCCTCCGGCACAAGCTTATTAGTTATATATTTAGATCGTGGTTTCGTGGTCATTTTTTGAAGGTGGAGGGGTTACCAGCCCCTCGCATCCATCCAGAGCCCCCGTTTAGCTACTGTGGTGGTCACAGACACCATGAGGGGAGAGGCCAATCGGAATTGGCCCTCCCCCCACAGCACTGTCCACGACAGAGTTGCCCGTCCAGGAATCCGCGAGGACGTAGGGGGTTGTTTTGCCGCACATATACACACAGACAAAGATCCCCCGTGCAGACCACACAGACTGTCGGGGCAAGTGCTGGTAGCGAGTCGAAGCACATATGAAGGCCGGCACGGCACACGAGGGGTAGGTGACCAGCACCACACCCGGCCACAAACACAGATTGCATGTTCTCTCTCTCTCCCCATGGTCTGCACGAGTTTTCTCCGGGTTCTCTGGTTTCCTGCCATAGCTAAACGCGGACAGTGGCATTGGTAGAAAGAAGATTCTTCAGACTGAGTTTTCTGGGTAAATAAGTACATGAATTATATTTCCTGAATAGGGCTAGGGTGCTGAAACATCAAAACATGTCTTTCAGTGGCAGTAAAAACACACAGTCGTGCCATTTGAGCTGTTGCCCACTGTGTGTGGCGATGTTTATCTGCAGGCCTCCGGTGGCAGCCCTGCCCCAGTGTCTGGACTGGGTGCGCAGCAGAGTTCGCGCCCTTCCCTGGTCTCCGACATACAAAGCATGATGTGAGCACACTTTGCACTGATATGTCAGCACACCTCACACGAATAAATGCACAAAAAGGCCATCGCCATGGAGTCAACATTGGGGGGGACCAAATTTTCCAGGGTGTCTGGGGGTTCCAACCCAGAAAAATCTCTAAATTTGAAAACTAATTTCCTCTTCTTGGTTCTTTCGGTAAAGTCACGTAGAATGAGAATAAAACAATAAAACAAAATAAGACAATACAATTCTCATGACGTTTCGGTCACAACACAAGTGGCCTTCTTCAGGTGAAGAAACAGGTCTATCCAGGAGACAGAGCTTGAATGGACGCTGTCACGCAAGGACCGAGTCTTTTTAAAGCTGTATGGGCGGAGTTGGATTAGCAGAGTTGGATTAGCATGTTACCAGCCCCCACCTCCGGGGCGGAGGAGGGAGGGGTGCTGGTAGGAAACAAACAACAATTTCAAAAGGTAAACAAGTGCCACAAGCCAAGGTGCGCTGCTGTATACTGAGTTGCATTATAACCATGCTATAAACAGCACTACTGTGTAATACAATATTATACCCTCCAATCTAAACTACATGGTATAACACAGACAAATTCCACCTTTGAATTATACAATGCGTTACTTTACACTACCCTATACTTTAGACTATAAAATATTAGACTTGTAACATTATACTATGTCTTATTCTATGAATCCAAATATACCACACTAGTGTATATTCACTATGCAATTACGATGCTATATATTGCCTTATAAGTTATGTTAAACATTACAATGTTATACTATTTATTCTGATTTGAAGCTTTCGTGACTGCAAGGATCCGTACTCTTTGGTTCTATTCGGTAAAGTCACGTAGGTAAAAAAAATAACAAAAAATCACGACGTTTTGGCCACAACACAAGTGGCCTTCATCAGGTGAAGGTACTGGACTGTCCAGAGGACAGCGTTGGAGTGAAGACAGCAAGCCCAGGTCGCGTCCTTTAAGCTGTGTGGGAGGAAGCAAAAAACGCCTTGACAAAGGAATTAGCATAAAATTATGTACTGGACCGGCACGGTGGGGGGGGGGGAGTTTATATAATGTTGGTGTGAAGGCAAATAAGCTGCTGTGAAAGTTTGGAATACCACTACTTGAATAAATATACTGTACCATTGAAAGTTTAATGTTTGGTTTGATTTAGAACATCTTTTCAATGATTGCTTAATTTGAAACCATCCTCTCGGTTGAAATTGTGTCTGTGTTTGTAAATCTGAATTGCTTCGTGGACAAATCTCTGATAAAAACCCGTGGGTTTGCAGAGAACCTTGGTATCGGAGAAAACTATATCGTGATCACCCACAGCGTTGTAACAGTGAGCAGCTACGGCAGAAGAATTCGTTCTGCCGTGTTTCAAATCTGATTTGTGCTCGCGAATTCGGTCAGAGACATGTCGTTTCGTCTCCCCGATATAGCTGATCACTGTTACAACGCTGTGGGTGATCACGATATAGTTTTCTCCGATACCAAGGTTCTCTGCAAACCCACGGGTTTTTATCAGAGATTTGTCCACGAGGCAATTCAGATTTACAAACACAGACACAATTTCAACCGAGAGGATGGTTTCAAATTAAGCAATCATTGGAAAGATGTTCTAAATCAAACCAAACATTAAACTAATTTTCAATGGTACAGTATATTTATTCAAGTAGTGGGATTCCAAACTTTCACAGCAGCTTATTTGCCTTCACACCAACATTATGTAAACTCCCCCCCCCCCTCACTGTGCCGGTCCAGTACATCATTTTATGCTAATTCCTTTGTCAAGGCGTTTTTTGTTTCCTCCCACACAGCTTAAAGGACGCGACCTGGGCTTGCTGTCTTCACTCCAACGCTGTCCTCTGGACAGTCCAGTACCTTCACCTGATGAAGGCCACTTGTGTTGTGGCCGAAACGTCGTGATTTTTTGTTATTTTTTTTTTCCTACGTGACTTTACCGAATAGAACCAAAGAGTATACTATTAATTGTTATACTCATGTTATAAACCATACCATTAACCGTGGTGTGAGAGGTATTAAGAGGCAATGCCGGCGAAAGGGCTGCGGTCTGAAGGTCACCGTAAAATACAATTAATTAAGAACCGAAATTGTTTAAAACATCTTTCCAATGGTTATTAAACCACAATCCATCTTCTCGGTTGAAATTGTCTCTGTGCTTGTATATGTCGATGGCCTCATGAACGAATCTCTCATGGTAGCCGGTTGGCTTGCAAAGAACCTCTGTCTTGGAGAAGTGAATGTTATGTGAGCCCACTGAATTATAACAGTGATCTGCCACGGCAGAGGAATTCGTCCTACTGTGTTTCAAGTCTGCTTTATGTTCGCGGATGCGGTCCGAGATATGTCATTTGGTTTCTCCAATGTAGCTGCTACCACAAAGGCACTTTAGTTTGTAAATGCCCGGGTACTGTATGTCTGGAACAGCATCTTTTACAGATGGAACCAGATCACGGATTTTATGTACTGTGTTGAATCGGACCTGGATCTTGTGTTTGTTCAGGATTTTGGAGATATTTTTTATGACCCCTGCAATGTAGGGTAAGGTGATGGTTTTGAATGGTTCCTCAAGGGGATCCTTCTTCATGACTGGAGTGATGGCTTTGCGGATTGTGTAGTCGGGAGTAACCATTAACCTTGAGAGCTTGGTGTACGTGTTTGAGTTCACTGGCAATGTGATCCTGGTCGGAAATGCATTGGGCTCTATGGTATAGAGTCTTGATGAGGGAGTTCTTCTGGGATGGATGGTGGTGGGAATCTGGTTTTAAGTAAGCATCTGTATGGGTCGCTTTCCTGTCGACCGAGTGTCTCATTGAACCATCAGGTCTCCTTTTAATTAAGACATCCAAAAAGGGTAGCTTGCCTTCTTTTTTGACCTCCATGGTAAAACTGATGGCTGGGTGTATGGAGTTGATGTGGTCGAGGAATTGGTCTAGAGCAGGTAAGCCATGTGGCCAGATAACAAAGGTGTCATCTACGTACCTCTTCCATAAGGTCGGGTGTAGAGTGGCAGTCTGGATGGCGTCAGTTTCAAAAATGTTTCCATGAACACGTTGGCTACAACTGGAGAAAGGGGGGAGCCCATTGGGGTGCCATCAGTCTGTTTGTAGAAAGTTCCATTCCAGGTGAAGTTTGTGTTGGTTAAGCAATGTCTCACAAGGGGGGATACCTCCGCATGTAGTCCTTGATGAACCAGGTCTTCAATGATTGCGATGGTGTCAGGTACCAGAAATTTGGTGAATAAGGACACCACATAAAAACTGACAAGCAGGTCGTCTGGGGACAGGGAAATGCCCTTGATTGTCGATACCAGGTGAGTAGAATTTAGTACCGCAGAGGTGTTTTTTCCAGTGAAAGGTCGCAGTATATCAGCCAGAAAACGCGCCAGTTTGTAGGTGGGGGAGTTGATAGTTGAGACGATGGGACGAGGGGCTGTATCTTCTTTGTGTATCTTTGGAAGGCCATATAATCTTGGTGTTCTGGCAGCAGAGGGTTTCAACGAGAACTGTTTGGTCTGATCAATTAATGCTGTTGAATCAGAGATGATTTTGTTCGTTTTGGTAACCAGGCTGTTGGTGGGATCTCTTCTTATATTTTTTTGTATAGCTACCATCGTTGAGTAGTCCTTGAATTTTGTTGTTATATTCTATTTTGTCCATGATGACAGTGACATTGCCCTTGTCGGCTGAGAGGATGACAATGTCATCTCTCTTTTTTAATTGAGATAATTCAAAGCACTCATCTTTGTTGATGTTGCTAGGTGACATCTTAGCGTTTTTGAGGGTTGCAGCGATTTCAGATCTTGCTACGTCTGCAGCGATGTGACCCAGGCCCTTGAGTGCAACGTCGACATGGGCAATGATATCATTAACTGGTATGTGTCTCGGTGTGACAGCAAAGTTTAGCCCTTTAGCTAAAACGGATATCAGGCCATCAGAAATGGAACTGTTACTGCGATTAATTACGACTTTGTTAACGTCTATCTTTTCGGTGTGTGGATCCGATTTTTTGTTGGAAAGGCGATTGAAATTGGAAATCAAATTGTCCTTACATTTGGTCGACATAGTGGCAGCCGAAGAGGTAGTCATATTGTCTACATGTTCCCAATCCGATGTAGACATTGTTGCTGTCAATGTTAAGTGTGATTTGTAGAGTGTCTTGTCTAATTTATCTAGTTCGGTGCGTGTCAGTCTGATTTTTTCTGAGATGATAAGAGCTAGGCTAGTTCTAGCAAGAATTCGTTTTGCATTAAAATAAGTTGCAGCAGTAGAGGTTAGTGTAAATGCGGTTGGTATTACCTTAGAGTCACGGCATCTCTTCAGAAAGGTGAGAGACTCGATTAGTTTAGCCTTCTTATCTCGGAGTTTGTTGAAGGATCTTAAGGTTGTGTGGAATCCCTCCCCGTAGAGGTGGTTAAATTTCGATTTAAAGCTTTCGTGACTGCAAGGATTCATCTTCTTGGTTCTTTTGGTAATGTCACGTAGAATGAGAATAAAGCAATAAAACAAAATATTTCCTGCCTAAAATTGTTTAAAATTCACGAACACATGGGATGGACTTTTTATTTATTTGTTTACAATAATGTCACATCGTATATTGTATTACATTGCTCCGTTTTTACTTTTTTACCATTTCTTGTTTCATTGTACGTAATTGCAGAGATTAGGGATTAATAAAGTACAACCATAACCACAATCATATAAACATAAATCTATGCATTGATTTATATGAAGACAAGTCCAGATATTGTGGCCAAGGTTTAGCAAATTGTTTTTATTTACATAGCAAAGCAATTATTGTTTTATAGCAATATATTGGGTGGGGGGGGGGACATTTTGAGCATATTTGAATATTGAGGGGGATATGTCCACCCCAATATATATTATAATTACGGCCTTGGTGCACAACAGGTGTGTGTCTGTCAATAGATATAACGAGTGTGCACTTTCATTTGCAGGTTTGCAATGGGGGATGTTCGCCGTCCTTTGCATGAGTCGGCTGCACTCATTGAGGATGTTACTCACACACAGCTCACGCTAATGGTGAGTGGCATTTTACAAATCCAGACTAACCTTAATAAGTTAGTAAATATGTGAATAAGGCAAAGTATGATGGCGAATTGCACTTAAACATTTACATGTGCAGGACATGCCATCTACATTTTTAATGGAAAATTGACTGGATTAGACAATTGGAGTTATGGAAAGATGTGCATGACCAATATAAGTTTCTCTCTGATGCAACTATCAATGACGGAAGGTTAACAACCGACTGTGCTTGTGTGTGCAAATGCGTGCAGCTGTCACACCTGCAGGATGTGTGTGCGATGCGAGGGGGTAAGCACATTGGTCTGGAAGACATACTTTTCCTCATGAGAAAGGATAAGGTAAGTAATCGAACCTGTGTATACACTGCATATACAGGCTCTTCTTTTTTAGCGATTTTATATACTTCAATTGACTTGAGACGGTTCTCTGCAAACTTCTTCTAACCTCAATTTGTCTTTACTCTTTGGTTCTTTCGGTAAAGTCATGTAGGAAGACAAAATAATAGATCATGACGTTTCGATCACAACGCAAGCGACCGTCTTCAGACTCATTTTGTCTTGCTTCAAATTTGCCTGAGGTTACTCTTTGGAATCAGAATGTGATGCTAAGCTATCGATTCTGTATCATGACTTTACTTAGAATTGTATTTCATATATACCCTTTTCTGTTTATATACTCATGCAAAAATCTCAACTTAGTTTTCGTGACTACAGGAATTCATATTCTTTCGATCTTTCGGTAAAGTCACGTAGATAGGTTCAAAGAAAATAACAAAATAACTACGACGATTTGATCGCAACACAAGCGGTAGTCATCAGGAAAAGGGGGTGAGCTTCTAAAGGCAAACTCCATAATAGAGGTTTTTGGGTTAGATCACTTAAATATATAAATGTGTCGTTAAAACCCGTCACCACCCGATACAGCCAACTAGTAAGAGTTGTCATGTAAACAGAACATGCCAATTGGTGGTGGCGGGTTTTAACGACACATTTATATATTTATGCGATCTAACCCAAAAACCTTTATTATGGATGATATTGGTCGTGAAAGCCTTCGTGTTAAACTAAAGGTAAACTGTTGGGAAATAACCATCTGAGGACCCCATTAAAACCATCACCTTGCCATACATAGCAGGGGTCACAAAAATGATTTATACCTAGTCCACTTTATACCTGCACAGTTATTTCACAAGGATCCATTATCCTTAACTCAGGGTTGGTGTCATCTTCCTGTTCTTCTGAGAGCAAGAGACTGCACGCCCCACCTTTGTTCACAGCATCAGATTCTCCAGCATCTCGCGTACTTGACTGTCTTCCTCACCTTTTCTCATGGATCTTTCATATCTGGGATTCGGTGGTGGTGTGAAAATGTAATGTGCTCCCTCTTGCTTAGCTTGGTTAGATGATTTTTGCCAAACTTAATGTGCATGTCGTTATAGGTTATTAGGTGATACTGCGTTGGCAGCGGTGCAACAAACACAAGTAACAAAAACTCAACAAATGTGTTCTTTCATAACGGTTGGGGTGATAGCTTTACAGATTGTGTAGTCTGAATATCCATTCATCTTGAGAGTTTGGTTTATGTGTTCTAGTTCACTGGCTAGGTAATGATGGTTGGAAATACATCGAGCTCTATGGTGTAGAGTTTTGATGAGGGATTTCTTCTGGGATAGATAGTGATGGGAGTCAAGTTTTAGATATGCATCCGTATGGGTGGCTTTCCTGTAGACAGTGTCCCATTGAGCCATCTGGTCTCTTTTCGATTAAAACATCCAAGAATGGTAGCTTGCTATCCTTTTCCACCTCCATGGTGAATTAGAATGCTGGGTGTATGGAATTGATGTGGTTGAGGAATTGGTTCAGAGCTGGTCAGCCATGTGGCCAGATGACGAACGTGTCATCTACTTACCTCTTCCACAAGGACGGACGTAGATTGGATGCCTGGATGGCATCTGTCTCAAATTTTTCAATGAAAACATTGGCTAAAACTGGAGATAAGGGAGAGCCAATTGGGGTACCTTCAACCTGTTTGTAGAATGTTCCATTCCAGGTGAAGTAAGTGTTGGTGAGGCAGTGTCTCACCAGGGCCGGTACATCAGCATTCAGTCCTTGTTGGACCAAATCTTCAATGATTGCAATGGTGGCAGGCACAGGAACTTTGGTAAACAAAGAGGCTACACCGAAACTAACAAGCAAATCACCTGGAGATAGTGAGATGTCCTTAATTAACGATACCAAGTGAGCTGAGTTAAGTACAGCTGAGATGGTCTTACCAGTGAATGGTTGTAAGGTCTCAGACAGAAAACGGGCCAGTTTGTAAGTGGGTGAGTCGATAGTGGAGATGATAGGATGAAGGGGTGTAGCTTCTTTGGATTTTTGGTAAGCCATACAATCGGGGTGGCTTAGCAGCAGAGGGTTTTAAGGAAAACCGCTTGGCTGGTTCGATTAAAGATGTCGAATCGGTGATGATATTGTTGGTTTTTGTAACGAGGCTGTCGGTGGGATCTCTTTAAATTTTTGTATAGCTGCCATCATTAAGTAGGTCCTGAATTTTGTTATCGTATGTGGTTTTGTCCATGATGACTGTGGCATTGCCCTTGTCGGCTGAGAGGATGACGATGTATCTCTCTTTTTTTAATGGAGAAACCTCAAAGCGCTCATCCTTACTGATGTTGCTAATAGGTGTCTTAATCTTGATTTGAAGCTACGTGATTTTACCGAAAGAACCAAAGAGTAATAGGTGTCTTAGCGTTTTTAAGAATTGCAGCGATTTCCAATCTTGCCACATCTGCAGTAATGTGTCCCAACCCTTTAAGGGGTGACTGCGAAATTCAACCCTTCAGCTAGAACCGATTTTAGGCTGTTAGAAATTAGACTGTTACTCTGATAACAATCTTGTCAACATCATTAGACCACCTTGGCCAGTACAAAAATATAATAATAGGGTTTTTCCCCTTTTTTTGGCAACAAAACTGAAACCTTTTTACAAGGATTCATGTCTGCATTAACCACAATATTTGCAGTCAAAATGCAAACAAAAACATTATGATAATATATGCATTGTCCTTGAAACTGATTGGTCCACACCAAGGGACAGCTTTCTAAAGAAAGCCTAAAGAAAGCCGTCCCTTGGTGTGGACCAATCATCTTCTTTGGTTCTTTCGGTAAAGTCACGTAGAATGAGAATAAAATAATAAAATAAAATAAGACAACAAAATTCTCACGACGTTTCGGCCACAACACAAGTGGCCTTCTTCAGGTGAAGAGACAGGTCTGTACAGAGCTCGAAACGAGCTCTGTCTTCCATACAGACCTGTCTCTTCACCTGAATAAGGCCACTTGTGTTGTGGCCGAAACGTCGTGAGAATTTAGTTGTCTTATTTTATTTTTTTGTTCTCATTCTACGTGACTTTACCGAAAGAACCAAGAAAATGTATATATTATCATAGTATGTTTTTTGTTTGCATTTTGACTGCAGATATTGTGGTTAATGCAGACATTAATCCTTGTAAAAAGTTTCAGTTTTGTTGCCAGAAAAAAAGGGAAAACCCTATTATTATAATCTTGTCAACGTCTAACTTTTTAACGTGTGGATCTGGCTTCTTCTTTGAAAGGTTGAACTTGGAAATCAGGTTATCTTACATTAACATGCTAATTTTCACCTGGCAGCCCTTTGATTGGTGGAAAACCTACCACCGTCATGGTTGCTGCCCACCACTGACATTAACATTAGCTTCTGACATTTGGGCTACGCCCATTTCAAACCTTTATAAACAGTTTGGCTTTAGAACCTAACTTCCTTTTCCTGATGACGACCGCTTGTGTTCCGATCGAAACGTCGTAGTTTTTTGTTATTTTCTTAAAACCTATCTATGTGACTTTACCGAAATACCCAAATAATATACTCGTGCAAATTTAACTCGAAATCCAAGTTGATGTTTTTGTCACTTAATTTTACAGTGAATTTTTAAAAAAGTAATTTGAGGCAATTTCTGTGACTAAAAATCGATTTTAATGCTTTGTACTATTTTTTTTATTTAATCTGTAATGCGGTTGTTTTTGCTGAAATGTATAGTTCCTTGTGTTTGCACTGATCTCTGTTTGGTTCGTTGCTGTACTTGTTTATCATGTGCCAGCTTTGGTCATTTTGGTGACCCTGATCACTCTTGCAAATGAATATGTTAGGGTTATAAATAATTTCCTAAGCAAACTCAGCTTGACTTTCAACTTCCTCTCAGAAATTTCAGCTTTTATTGAATAGTTGTTACACCTGCTCAATGTGCTGTTTAAGCAGTGTTGTGAATTTAAGCATGCATAAATATTCGGATTTTAACAATGCACCCCCACCATCATTGTTACATGCAGAGTGAATACATATCGGTCATAGCAATGTGTGTATATGTTTGCACAAGGAATGCTTTATTTTACATGTATATTGCTTGTGTTGGAAATGTGCTGACCAACAAAGCATCGGTCATTCATTATTGGTAACATTGTGTGTGTTGGCCATGTTGGTCAGGGAAAGATGCGTCGTCTGATAGCTCACCTCAACTTTCGGGACCTCAAGTCACGAGTGCTACAAAGTGTGCAGGAAGATGAGGATTTCTTTGGGCCAGGTGTGGAGTGCGTGTGTGGTGCATGCTCACTATTTAATTGCATATCCTTCCAATATGTACAGATGCAATAAGCAGCATCTACAATTACACGTGCAGAAACCAAAACAAAAAAAATTCTGCTGGGCCAAGTTGACTGAATATATTTGGATATATTTTTTGTTCTATATATTTTTTACGTCGCACTATTCATGCAAGTTGCTTCTCAAAACGCTGTAGTATTTATAACACGCACACATTTCACATGAAGGCATGATGAACCGCAGACAAAATCATTATATTTATACTGTATGAATCTTATGATTTATGACGCTCTATTTTACATGTATGTATGTTGAACTTCTTTCACACTGTATATAGCCAACCGTGCTAATCGGAAAGGTGCGTCAGCAAGTTATATGAACAAAATACAATGAAGGATACAAAAATAAGGTAGAGGAAAGTTAAGCAAGTCACTAAAAATAAATATGAATAAAGCATGGAAGTACAAATTATACTATTACATCAATTCCTGCAGATTTATAGAGACCAAACTCAAGCTTGGGAAAGACATACAGGAGAGCAGCCAGAACTGGCCCCAACAAATGCCCAAGCTCTATTGTCCTATATTTGGATGTCTGTCCAACTCCAATCGTGGGTATTTGTGGGGGGAAACCGGAGCACTTTTTTACTGCAATACCCTAACAAGCCAGGAGAGGGCGACCTCTGCACGTGTGCGAGCCATTATACCACGGCAGCTCACTTTTACAGCTGGATAGATAAATCTGTGATGTCTACTGTTAGAAATTTCTATATATGGGCCAAATCGTAAGTATTTTAAAATGTTTTTTTTTCTTCATGAAATGACCATAAATGCAAAATATATATTATAACAACCTGTGTAAAAATCAGTATGCATTATAAGGCCGACAGTGTTGGGTTTCATAGAACCCTTCGTGATACCACGGCAGACAATGGTATTCTGTCTGTATGCCATGTCCCACAACTTTTTTATAAATGTGACCAGCATTCTCCATTTCAGCCTCATTATTTATTGACACATGTTTACGCAGGACCCACCTGTTTCAGGATGATCCTGCGAAGTTATCACAGTTGGGGAAATGTTTATATGTTTCCCATCCAGCCTGCTTGTGTGGTTCTAAATGTATTGAATTTTGTGTTATTTAATACGTTTAAGAAGATTTGACGCTTTGAATTATTGACAAATGTATGGCTTGTTTTGTAGAGGCAAGCAAGCGGCAGAAAGTATGTGCAGATGTACTAAGTGTGCTGGACCAGACAGGAATGATGTCATCATGGCAAATGGACTCTGAGACCGAGGGTGTAAAGCAAGAACGTATTGCTGTATGTGATGCATATCACACACACACAGTCATGAATACTTAACAGGAAGTCTGTCTACATGTACAATTAAATATATTATGCATCTCTTGCCTTGTTGACATTTTAAACCAATTCATTCCAGTATCATTTATTTGTGGGGAGCGGTAGTGTAGTGGTTAGCACTCTGCGCTACGAACCCGGCAATCTGGGTTAAATTCCCGCTCGAGGCCGACACCAGTGACGATTATCTGAACCAGTCATGGGCCTCCCCGAGGTTGACTCAGCCTCAAATGAGTAACTGGTGCCATGTGTAAACATTTACACTCGGGAGACAAAGGCGGCCGGGCGTGGTGCTAGCCACCTACCCCCTCATGTGCAGTTCCAGCCTTCATAGGTGCTCGCTAACAGCAAGTACCTCAACAGTCTGTTAAGGCTATACGGGGGATTGTTGTCTGTTGTGTTGTGTCATTTATTTAAGCAGGCAAGCTCTGGACAAGTTTTAATATCCATGGCCTCATCAATAGCAGAGTCGGGCTTGTTAAACAAAATACTGCTGGGCTACTAAATGTTATAGCAAAGAGCCCTCCATGAAAACTGTGGGCCCATCCAACACAAAAACAGCAACTTAAACTCATTGTTAACTGGTACGACGGATTGTGGGTATTGTATAAATATTGGATTATTTCGTTTCATACTCTATCAAAAAAACATTCTGGATGGATTCATGCCTGGATTCCTGGCTGGCACGCACCCAAGAATGGTGGTGACATCAAGTGTATTTGCCTGTAATTAGTTTTGCCCTCTATTTGCGAATATTTAAGTGTAACTTGCATCACACCTTCGGCCTGTGATCACTTCCTGTGTTAAATTTGCCATTGACAGAGACGTCCCTGACACTCAGGGGTTTGTCCATGAGAAGTCTATTTCATGTTTCATTTCACCATGTGGGCCTCCCAAGTAAACCTAAAATATGCCCAGCTTGCCGTGTTCACGTGTTCTTAGTTCTTTCGGTAAAGTCACGTTGAAGGGAAACAATAAAATAATAAAATATATATAAAACAATAAAAATTCTCACGACGTTTCGACCATAACACAAACGGTCGTCTTCAGGTGTGTCGACACACGAAAGAACTAAGAATATGAATTACTGCAGTCACGAAAGCTTTAAATCAAAATTTAAAAGTGTTCACGTGTGTTTGTGTGCGTGTGCGAAAACAGCGTGCTGAGCGACAAACAAGAGAAATGGATTCAGCAACATACGCGGAGTTTTTTGACAGTCGACAGGCCAGCTTTGGTAAATCTATGCCCATGTAAACATTTATATAGATTGAACCATCATTATCCATGATATATACACTGTTGGATTACTTCCCCACAAAGTAGTACTCATTAGATTAACCCTGAGGGATGAAGGGCTGAGTCAACTCCCAAGTAGTTTGAATTTTACAACGTTCCAAAAGCCGGCCACTTGCTCTAAAGCCACACCACCTGGCGGTTCTTCCTACACGCGCGAGAATATGTAATGTATATTCTTGGTTCTTTCGGTAAAGTCTTTACCGAAAGAACCAAGAATATGAATCCCTGCATTCATGAAAGCTTTAAATCAAAATATGTAATGTGTTTATCGTGTGCATTTACGCGTTTATTTTGTTCTTTTTCCAGCCCGGAAGATTGGGAAACTACGCGATTGGCTGGATTTGTCCTCTCTAGAGGTGAAGCCCAATGCCATGGCGATGGAAACACTGGCATACTTGGCTCAAGAGACAGTCGCCATGGTAACGATGCACACACATAGGAAAATAACTTGTTTAGCACAACACCGTTGTCCACACTTGTGTTGTTTTAGTTCAAATAAGCAAAGTATAATTTTAAATAAGTGTGCTTTCTGAGAAAATGCAATATCTGCATGTGTGTACATGACAGGCAGCCGTGTTTGAAGTTTCATTTATTAGGTATAGCCCTGTTAGCCATGCGGCTCTTAAGTCGGGTGCAACCGCAACAAACAAAATTTGAACAGAGAACATCCCAAAGCGACGACGCGCAACAGAAACATCCTGGAATAAACCAGCAAATATTCCACACGAAGAAAATTATTAAAACGCTGTGTGCAAAAATCACAATGTGGTGCAAGCTAACAACAACAACCATAAGACAATTTAGATTAACCATGTTTTCGAATCACCAAAATAAAGCTATAAAAATCACAGTTCCTATGATAACAACAGTAATCATAGGAACTATGATTTTACATTTAACAATAAACAATATACATAACACGTACGACAAAACCTGCAGCCATTGCTGGCAGCATGACACTCCCAGTGTATGATGTGTGAGTCAGCAGCAGCGTGAGTGTATGATGTGTGAGTGAGTCAGTGGTAGTGGGAGTGAGTGTATGATGAGTGAGTCAGTGTATGATGTGTGAGTCAGCGCACGATGTGTTAGCGCATGATGAGTGAGTCAGTGTATGTTGTGTGAGTCAGCAGCACCGTGAGTGAGTGTATGATGTGCGAGTGAGCCAGCACACGATGAGTGAACCTGTATGATGAGTGAATGGTCCTCTCAGCTCCATCGGCTCCCTCCGTCGGCTTCCTGGGCCCCCTCACAAACGGCCCCGCCAGCCGCTGCTGGGAGCGCGGCCCGGGAGCGCGCGCGCCTCAGGCGGCCATCTTGCTAAGCGTGTGAGACGGAACACCGCGACCTCATTCAATCCGTGTGACTTGGAATCGAACTCTTGAAACGATCTTGAAAGTTGCCCCTCATGTGCGTCTTAAAATGACAACTTTTTTGCCCCCTCGGCCCCCTCACAAATGGCCCTGCCAGCCGCTGCTGTGAGCGCACCCCGGGAGCGCCCCGGGAACGCGCGCGCGAGTGTACTTCACTGAGTTTAATATAGCTTGGCTCTCGTCGTGAGACTGCCTTGGAAATGTTTTACTCCCTCATAGCATTAGTCATTTGATGTTTTAACACTTTCATCAACGTAAAAATGTTTGGTTCTTGTAGCTGGCAGAAAAATTTTCCACAATTTGTATTGCCTTTTGTCATATATAACACAATATAAATATGCCAAAGGCCCTTTCGAAATCCCGAGTTTTAAATTTTCCTCTGTTTAGAACTTGTGATTCTTTCAATAGTTTCAGTTTTTCTTGACAGTATCCCACCGAATTCCTCAATATCGAGTCATCCTTCTTGAACCAGTGAAGTACCATGTTGCTTAATTACTTCCGATTATATTGAGAGATATGTTAAGTGACGATGAAATGGTGACAGGATTCAGAGGCATGGGAAATGACAGACAACCAGGCAGCCAGAACATGTGAAAACAATTTCCCAGGCTCTGCTGCCCTATATTGGGATGTTTCACCAAATCCATTGAGTTTTATACGTAGAAGTAAACCATAGTATACGGAGAAAACACGTGTGTGAGTGGTGGTAAGATGCAATATCTGTAGAGATGGCATACAGAGGGAAAGCATTCCACTTGCTGTACCGCCATACTTTGGCAAGCCAGGAGTTGGCGATCTTGATGTCCATGGGAAGGGAGGAGGTTTCATGAAATTGATCCACAAACCCTCACTACCTCCACAGTGCAGGAACTACAGGCCTGCAGCATATTCAGGAGCACCCTCTTATGTAGTCCCCATGGGAGTCGATGATCATAGCACACACTGCACCACACTACTTTTACATTCCTCTTATCTATAGCCACATGTACATTGAGCGGTCGAGTGGCTGGATTTGTTTCATACCTATCATTTCAGTATCATGTCCTGCCGTTTAATGTTATTAGATTGTGGAATTGTCCCTTCTGGTGCAAAGAGACATGGAGCTTCACCTAATGAAAGAGGGTTTTGGAACGCAACGCAGTATGGGTGTACAGGTATGTAATTATGATTATTATTAATATGCTTGTTTACCCAGGAAGGCCTTGCTGAGACTCAACTTTTTCAGGAGGCTGCCAGGTTTTCAGTCGGGGAGGCAATGGCTGTCCCAATTAAGTAATATGTGATTATTTTTTCAAATTTGGCAAAAATATATAGAAATACATTTGTTATGTAGACATTATTTGTTTATTATTATTGGTGTGAATGAAAAAGTCAATATGTCAGCCCTTTTTCAATACGTTGCTTGATGAAGGCTTCTCCACTCATGTGGTTGTTTGACTATACTTTCCCACACTAGTTATCATGGGTTGGTGAAAGGGAGGCCCATCACCAGTGTAGATATCACTCGCCTCTGATGTTAGCCATGGTATAATTCTTCATTGTAACTTTGTTCTGCTTTAAATTCTGTGTTATGTTTACATGCAGAAAATTGGCTCACCTATAACTCCTGTCCATGTGAGAGAAGCAGTGAGACGCTACACCGAACAAAATACAGGAGGACCAGTTGGGCTATTTACAGTAAGAATGCACATCTACATTCACACGTGTGTCAATTGCAGAAAACACATGCTCCAATACTATATTGAAAAAAAAATCTAAATAAGGAAGTTTGAATACTGAACAACGGTTGCTGCGCTTTCAGTGGGCTCACGAGTAATTGGGAGATGCCCTTTCCCCTGATTAGTTGTTGATCTCCCAGCATAGGCCGACGAAAATGCCGTTTGTAAAGGGGCGTTAAATGCACTTGACAAAATTGAAATTTCCAAATTTAGAATGGGTTCTTAATAGTTGATGAAAATGTTAGTTTTCTTCAAAAGTGTCCATCCAGTTTGGAATAATATACTTAATTATAAATTAGAGTGCATTCACCCGATATGTATTTAGTGTATAACAAAGACAAAGATCCTCCATATAGCCTGATATACATTTGGGACAAGTGCTGAAAGCCGACAAACCACACAGCACCATATCTGGCCACCTTTGTCTCCCCAATGTTGATGTTTACGCACCACAAGGTACAAATTTAAGGCTGAGTCAACCTAGGCGGGACCCAGGACCAGATCAAATATTCGTCACTGTTATTGGTTGTGAGCGCGGCATCAAACTTGGGCTGCTGAGGTTGGAGCACAGCGCACTAACCGCTGTGCCACTGCCCCCCACTCTGTAGTGTATATACATACATGTATTTGTTTATACACATACATGTACATTATAGTTCATTTTCACTCGATCAATACATGTATTAGATTATGCTTAAATTTGAATTGGTTATTATGTAGATGTAGATATGTGCAAATATATGAGATATATTGTTATTCAATAAGGTGTATTTTTATGATGATTACTTTTTGTTTTACAGAGTGCATACAAGCAATTCGGGACCCCATTTTTTGCCTGCTAAAACATACGTACATGTGTACGCGATTCTGCAGAACACTTAAACACACAATTGGTAACCGCCAATTATCAGAAGTCTGCACCTGAAGGCTGCGGGCATGGTGAAGAGATTCTGAGCGTTTGCAGGGGGGGGTCGTGTATCGTCCATTTACACAGTGGCATTGCCAGTATCCCAATTAACGCTGTACGTGTGCACACAATATTTTGTTTACATTGTTAATTATACAGTGGATTGTATTTAATGTGAAGTGTGTATTATAAACTGGGATGTGCACTGTTATTAAATCTCAATGTCCAAAAGTATTTTGTTTTGGGAGAAATCTTTTTTTGTCAGAAAATTTAACACTTTCATTAACAACACTGCCTGTATAAAAAAGAGTATTTAATAAAAAAAAAGATAAGCATATTTATTTTATTTTAAAGCGGCATTGTTGATGAACGTGTTGAGTTTTTTGTTACTTGTGCTTGGGCACCACGAAAAACGCGGTATCACCAAATACAGTCATACCTCGGTATACGACCGCTTTGGAATACGTCGAATTTGATATATACGTCGTTGTATTGACGAGAAAAAAATGTCTTGGGATACGACGCGCTTGCTAGAACTTGTATGGGTCGGGATGAGTCACCGCGTCCCCGCGTATACACCGTTCACGACTGAAACAAAGTGCCGCTCCTCAGTCTGCCTGTAGATCTCGTTCAGTGCACAACCCTTGCTATAACTCTGTGAATTTTCACGTGTTTTTCGTCTTTTTAATGTACGTATGCATTTTAGTAATAAGTAGTGTCTACATTATGTTATACACCCCCATTAATGCCATATAAAATATCATTTTACGGATTATTTCCTTTCCCTTTATTTTGTATGGGAAAAATTCGTTTGGTATATGCGTCATTTTCGGTATAAGTTCTTCCTTCTGGAACGAATTAACGACGTATACCGAGGTACCACTGTAATGTGTTCTAGTCATAGCGAACTGATAGCAGGTGTAGCAATAGGTTTTACCCTTTTAACTGGCACAAAAAACTGACACCTTTATTCACCTGATAGCAGGTGGTTCAAACCCTGCGCTCCATAAGGCTGTGGGAAGTGGTTGGCAGAACTGTTGCGGATACTGCAATTCAGTCTCGTCGTGGATTAGGAGAATTAAAGCTCTGATCTGGATCATATGGTATTTGTATTGTTTTGAAAAGCTTTATGGTGAACATGTTGTAAATGACCTCTGTAACACGTTGGAGTGGCATTTTAGAGAAGACCATAACTATTAAAAATACGGCTTAGAAAAATGTAACAACTCATCAACATAAACCTTATTTATAAGCAGCGTAATTGTTTTAATCTGTCTGACGATACACTGAATGTCATAACCAGTCTGAGGTTTACGTGTGTTTAACCAATGTTAATTAAATTATGCACTCCCAGAAGAAGGCTGGCTGATGCGATGTGTAAAAAATGAATAATGCGGAGAAAGAAATGAGAAGGCAGCGAGTTGTCTGCTTAATTACAAGTGAGGCAAGAGCTCACAAATACCCCACAGTTATATCGAGTCCTCGGTGAGGGCTATTCCACTGCGTACAAGTCTTAACAGCCAGACGCTTCATTTGGTCATTGTTGAACTACGGATTAAATATTGTATTTCCTCGTGTTCAATTTCACAGTGCCACGCATGTACGTTGTTCTGTAAACGTAAACACATGTACAAATGGGCCCTGTGCAAATCGTTTAGACTCCTGGGACAAATGTAGTTAAGCAAGCATCAGGTAGTCTAATTTTCAACATGGCACATGAGAGGAGTGAGATATGTTAACTTATTTCGGACCGTGCGTAGCCAACCATGGTGGCCTTTACCTCGGCTCAACAAATAGTGTTTTTTAGACTGCGCCGACCGAGAGGATGCCTCGACGAGGTTCAGATATCAACTGCCAATTGCGCCCCGGCAGCAGAGCACGAAACCACAGCTCTCCCCCACCCCCCACAACGGAGCCACATCCTCACAGTGAGCGAGCGGCCCGAGTCACCACAACAGCCATCCCTGCATAGCGGGTCGAGTACATAGCGCTTGGCAAACAACCTATAGAGTGCTGCTGGGTGTGGATTGCATGACGGCGGATCGGTGGGGCGCACTGGAGAGTTGTGAACTCGAGGGACGGAGCAGCGACCCCGCCGCGACTTCACGCTCTCAGTACGTACCGAGAACACGACACGCAGCGGCAACTCGCCTGCTGTAAGCTATGCGCACGAGTTAACGACAATTAACTCATCATGGGACCTCTTTGTGCTGTACGCCTTTTGGCATCCTCTGGTCTAACACCGTTTGAGACTAGGCTCAAAAGAAGGCTTTCTCTGGTGTGGACCAATCAGTTTCAAGGACAATGCACCATATATTATCAGAGTATGTTTTTGGTTTGGATTTTGACCACAAGTATTGTGGTTAATGTAGACATTCCTTGTAAAATGTTTCAGTTTGCATCTTAACACCTGTTTCGTTGCCAGATAAAAGGGGAAAACCCTATTATGACAATTAACTCTTTAACTAAACGCGTGTTTATTGTCTATATAACTGCTAACTTGAAGGGTGAAGTGTTCGTGACATTTTCTGTCAGACCTGGCATTACGCCTCACGGGAGACGAATTAATTGTTGAGTTCGCTGCCATTCGGGGTTGAGCCACGTTTAAGTATTTAACTTTGAGCAAAACACAATGTGTACAACTGGTTTGCTGAACGGGCACAACGGGGAAACTCGGCAGAGTGGCCCAGGACAGCTGTTGAAGGTGGACAATCAGAACGACGAAGAGGGGGAGTAGAGCAGGTGACATTGCCTTTGGGAATCTGAAGCGGGTCGTAGAGATGAAACGATTTGGCGATGTGTGAGCAGTGGTGCACGATTAAAAGAACAAGTCGACACATTCGTCAACAACGCTGTGCATTGGCCTCAAGGGGAAATATAATAGACGACATTTCTGGCAATGATTCTTTTTCACAGCGCATTAAACGAATATATTTCGTATGCATGTTGAACTTCTTTCGCACCGTACGTAGCCAACTGTGCTCATCGGAGATGAATGTGTTGAGTTTTTTTCTGAGAGTGAAAAGCAACACCAGTATGTCCGAAGATGCACGTTTTGAATCCGCACGTTTTGAATCCGCACGCAGCACCTGCTGAGTTAGAAACAGACGCTACCCAAGAGGACTGAATAAACGCTCCAAGTGCGCAAGCAAGCATGGAGGAGGTTACACTGAGAAACCGAACGTGTGGATTGTAGAACCTACGCAGTTTAAATATATAATGTTGACTTTTAAAATGAGTGTGCTTAGAGGCAGGACACGCCTAGAGAAGGGATGGTGGCGGTGATGGGGCTATGAGGTCGTTCCGTGTTGCAGGTGCCTTGGGTAGATCGTCGCATCGCAGGGCCGCGGGAGGCGGCGGCGACCCGGGCAAGAGGTGTTCTTCTCATGGCTGATGTTGATGATGATTGTTAAAGGGTTGGTTTCTGCGAAGATTTTTCACAATATGGGATCCACGGCAATACTCGCTGCGCCAAGAGGCCGGATTTAGCGAGGAAGCCTTGTGACCTGCACTCTGACCTACATTGACACGTGTCAGCGTAGATCGTATACTTACTAATGTACGATGAAATTTGTACAATAATACACATATATACAGAAATAGACGATATAAAAACGATATATGTCATGGTTTATACGTAAGAAAACCGCTAGTTTAACTTTTATAGAGTAAAGACTGGATTCTTCACCTGGAGACCGAAGCTTGTGTTGCCTCCGCAACGTCGTGATTTAATTTAGTTTTCATTTATTACATTTTGCCTACGTTACTTTACCGAAAAACCAAAGAGTATGAATCCTTGCAGTCACGAAAGCTTCAAATCTAGAATGTTCAATACGCTAAAATGAAATTGGTAAAACAATGACCCAGTCTTTATAAAAGTTAAACTAGTGGTCTTCTTACGTATAAACCATGACATATATCGTTTTAATATAAGACGAAAGCTTGTGTTGCCTCCGAAACGTCGTGATTTAATTGAGTTGTTTTCATTTATTTTATTTTACCTACGTGACTTTACCGAAAAAAACAAAGAGTACGTATTGAACATGTTTAATCCGCGTACTGTTTTATACCATGAAATTCGCAGTTACGCGATATACTTGACACTTACGCTATGCGTTTCACAGTTAAAAATTAGAAGTAAGAAATATATTTCTGATGGCGTCACCACGTCATCGAGAGCGTGCTGCTGCCTGCTGTCCATGAAACCGTTCAAGAAGCCCTGAAGTGACTCCTTATTAAGTCATCTTTATAAATTAGTCAACTTTTTAATCTTAATTATGATTTGTTATTAAACTCCTCGTTAAGTGTTTTTTTGCAATGTTTATAATATTGTTAGTAAGTATTACATTTATACGTATTTTGTGAATGCAGGGCCAAATTTTTTCTTCGATAATGCAGCACCCCTGAGTAGTTCAGAGTGGAGACGACGGACAGCACGATTCGACTCACGATGTTCTTCAGGAACGAATGTCGCGCGCGTTATGCGAAGGATGCTAGTCGTTGGTAATGCAGTCAAACCTCTTTCATGAATAGTTAAAGGTTGCATTCTGAAAACAATACACATTGTCATGAGTGTTCCGGTAATCGGTATTAAGCGTAAGTCAATAAGTAGTTATTATGTTCATTCCAGTAACTTTAAGTTTGGTATCGTCTATTTCTGTGTATATATTTAGGCCAGTACAGATATCGCTCGGCACTGATCTAAGTCGTGGCCGGGAATCAAACTTAGGTCGCCAAGTGCACAGTGCAGTGCGATAACCACTGCACTCTATTGCTCCATGATAGTGTGAGAACGTAAATAACACGCCTGTATGGCTGAGAGATCGCGTTGGTAGTGCCTCTCTCATACACAGCTGACGTCTGTCCGTATTATGGTGCTGTCACGTGTCAGCACGTTGCTTCCCCCGCGTTCTGTGATCTTCAAGTCAAGAAGTCAAACTGATTTACAGCATTGAGGCGATACTTATTAAATTATAAATGTTGTGGGGTTACTCTCCAATACACCGGCATGCTGAACTCGTAACTAATTGGCATGTTTTGCTGACGTTAAAAACCTTAATCACTGTCGGGTGGCGGCGGGTTTAACAACACATTTACATTTATGCAATCTAACCCAAAAACCTCATGTTCATATCCTGTTTACGACCCCAGAGTCACAGTGGTGTACATTCCACGTTCCGATTACGGGGGCGAGTTTATCCATAAAACAACCAATATTAACTTATCCACAAAGTGGTACGGTACTTATTTTATCCACTTCGAAGGGATGATGGTCTGTCAGCCCCAATTGGTATTTGAACTCGCAACTTTACGATTGCGAGTGGCCCGCTCTACCGCTGAGCCACCCGGAATGTCTCTGTAATATTAGGAACACATGAACAGTCAACAGTTTCTTTACAGGCGCGTGTGCTTGATAGGGTAACTGTAGTAACTGCGCCACAACGAGGCTGTGCAGTGATGTGAGAAGCGCTAAAGACAAGATACACGCGATGTGGCGAGATTACGCTATATCGCACCGTATATCTGCGATAATCGTATCATACGTTTAGCAAAAGAACCTTCCATTAACACAGCTTTTTTTGGTTTGCCTTATATAATTGTTTTGATTCTTTTCAATACTGTATCATATTGTATTTTCTGACATGATTTTTACGACAAATACCTGAAATTAAAGTTGTACCTAAATAGATGTTTCCCATGAAATTTAATTGCCGGCATGGTGGAAATAAGATGTCATTGTCCACTGTCCATTCTCTTGTCTCGCGCGTTACTGACTGCATGTGCGCTCCAATCGCGATCGATTGTGGAGTCGCAGCCCTTAGAAGACGCGTGTCAGGTCTGCGTGCGTCAACTGCACTTGAAGAACTCTGAACTCATCTTTATTCGCACTACCAGATACAACAAAGCACAACATCGACACAAATGTGGTTAATGCAGACATTCCTTGTAAAAGGTTTCAGTTTGGTGTTTTAACAACTTAACACCTGTTTTATTGCCAAATAAAAGGGGAAAACCCTCTTCTCATAATTTCACAGTTATGGGAAACTGGTATCGGGATAATCGTTATATATTTAACTTAGATATCGTATCGTGAACAATGATATCGCGGTCACCCTGTTTGTGTACATAACTATGGAGTCCCCGTCGCGCTAGGACCAGGTCGGTCGCGCTGGGGCCGCGTGCCGCCTTGGCCTGCACAACACCGCGCCCTCTTTCACTTCGCTCGGCTTTATTACACAAAGTGCTTGCCATAAATGAACCACAATACATTGGTGATCTCAAGCATAAACCATCACGCGAACTCCGGTCATCCTCGCAGCAGCGACTTTTGGCTGGCCATCGTACAAAGACGGTCACTGCAATGCGCACTTTCAAATGCGCTTCTTTGGCCGTCTGGAACGCTCTTTCTTCCAGTATTCGGAAGACCTCCGGAGCTATGCACTTTTACATCTAGATTGAAAACTCGTTTCTTTAGAACTGATTTTTGTGTTTAGTTTGTTATCCTTCGACCCCACCTCCGATTAGCACGGTTGGCTCGGTACGGTTCGAAAGCAGTTCAACATACAGTACATACAAACATTGCACAGAATTTCGTATAGCAAAGCGCGCGTTCTTGTCCCACAGTAAGTCACCGTGAGTAGCAGCAGCACGAGGCGGGCGTGTGGAGAGGACGGCACACTCTGCTGGAATTTTCATGTTCCCACGGCAGTGGCCAGTTTTTTAAACTTTGTAGAACGGCCATTGCTAACTTTTCCATAATCCGTAAAAATTGTATCGACCGGAACTGGGATTTTATCTCATAACCCTCAAATTGACTGCCTGGGTGATGATTGTGAAGGAGAAATTGTTCTGTAATCGGGCTGCACAGCTGATTTTTCAGAGTCTTGTACATCCCTGTTGAATGTGCCGATGTCAGCAGAGCCAATCCCTCGCTCTCTAGACTTTGAGGATAAAAGGAGCCCTTCGTTCAAAACCCTGGACTGGACCTGAGTTCTTTGCCTTTGGTTTCTTGGGGCCGTTGCTTGTCAGGGAGGTGAAACTAAACCGAGTCACCGGATCAACCGGCTCAGTCCTTAGGCGGAAGTGGGAAAGCGTCTTGGTGGTTCCAGCGGGCACGATGCCAGTGCTTGTCGAGCAGTTCGTGCGTTTCAGAACATTGCCTGCATGCACTCTGGGCCGGTGTTCAGGATTCAGCGCATGCGTGTTTTGTCATTGACTCGAGAGGTGGGTACACTGCTGTCTGTGATTACTGTGTGATTTGGACATTGTATGCAGAGGAAAAAAAACCGCATCACAATTGTTCAAAAGGGGAAATTGAAGTATAGACAATTGAAATGTCTCAGATGGTAATGCAGACGTGCAAACCTCTGCCGCCTGAATGCTGAGTTAGCATACCTAGTCCATATTCTTTGGGCCTTTCGGTAAAGTCACTTAGATAGGTTCAAAGAAAATAACCAAAAAACTACGACGTTTCAATCGCAACACAAGCGGTCGTCATCAGGAAAAAGAAGTTAGCTTCTAAAGGCAAACTGTTTATAAAGGTTTGAAATGGGCGTAGCCCAAATGTCAGCAGCCAGTCTCCCATATCTCATTATCTTTACACGATCTGTCTCTTCATCCATTATCTCTCTATCTCAATCTCATCAAATTAGCTGAGTAGGCCATATCCAAGAACATCTCAGTCCACATATTGTCTACTCACTATTGTCTTCATCATTCATCTTTCTCTATCTCCGCTGTCTTCATGCACACTCACAACAGCTCCCCGCCATATGTCTGCTCTTGATGAATTATCTTATTTTCAACCTATATTATTCCTCTCTCCCCAACTCTTGGTTTTATTTCCCACTATCAATGTCTATTCTCTCCGTCATTTTCCCTTCTCTTATGCTGATCAGGCACTTCCGGTCATTCTTCCTCTCTCGTTTGACGCGTCGCTCGGCATGCAATTCCCTCCTTTCTTCTGCCCACTATCCCCACCTATTTCCTCACCATGCGCTCCCTTCCACTCTTCTCGTAGGATACATCCAGGGAGGCGGCTGCTGCCTGCGTCGCTGGTCATCATGATTCGACTGCACCCCTTCGCGACGTGCAGGCTCGTGGCGTGGCTCGCGGCGTGGCTCTCCCTCCTCGCCTCTGCCGCTGCAGAACCCCCACGCGCCTGCTCCATAATTCGCCCAGGAAACGTCGACTGCAGCTTCCGTGATCTCGTTACGTTCCCGTGTCCCCTCCCCAACAATACCCAAGTGATTTGGCTCAATAACAACAAGCTGCGCTACATCCCGGCCGCCGCGCTGCAGAACCTGCGCAACCTTTCCAAGCTGTACCTGCAGAACAACCACCTGACACACGTGGAGCAGGGTGTCTTCGATGCCCTGCTCCACCTGCAGGAGCTCATTGCCTACAACAATCCGTGGGACTGCTCGTGCAACGACATCGGCCCTCTCAGCGAGTGGCTAAACGGCAAAAGTAATTCAGGAGGCACGGTCAGCTGCCACAAATCTGCATCACGACCGGTGAAGGACGTCGAGTGGAGAGACCTCCCGGATTGTGCGTCCACCCAAGGGAACGTGACCGAGACCCCCCCCTTTGAATGCAAGGCCCCGCCGACCCCGTCCTCACCGCCCGTCGCTCCTCCCGTGTTGCCCAACAGAGCATCCCGAGAGTCCGCCTCGTCTGGCGTCGCCGGGCAGAGCTGGGTCCGCGCCGTCCGGGATCTCACGTGGGCAGCTCTCGTAGCAGCACTGTTCGTGTAGTGCCACCAACAATCACATCGATCGTAACATTTACAATTATATAACTAGACTTTAACAATGTACGTAAATATAACAGCAGCCTCCAATTTAACCAACATTGCATTGTTGTTTGGTAATCAGAGTGGTAAGTCAGCCGATTCGTTTGTAGCTGATTAGAGTTTACATTTGAAATATCCTCGCCGGGCGGCGTCACGGAGTATAATCTGATGCTGCGTTCTCGCTATCGTGGGATTTCCTACAAGATTTGTGGCCTTAACATTTTACTTTAACCCGTATAGAATGAAACCACGCATGTTAATGAGTGGAAATTATAATTATGTAAATTGTTGTATCAAACATGTTTAAGATTAAATGTATTTCATTAATAAACGTGAAAGTCTAATTCGACTTCAATACCTTTTCGGCTTTGGTTACGTCGGGAAAGATATATTCGTATTATTATTGTTGTTATCAGGCGCAAGCCTAAGGGGCAGGGTAAGTAATGAAGAAGTAAGGGAAAGAAGAGGGGTCACCAATGCTGTTGGTAAAGCAAAATAAAACATGGAAGTGGGCAGAATAGATCATGGGCACCAGCGACAAAAGGTGAGAGACGAAGCGAACAGTCCATAAACTCAGAGCAGATAAATCACCTGTCGGTACCACATGAGGTGGCATAGCTTTACTGGATCCAATTTCTTTGTGGCCAATAACAGTGAATTATGTGACAACCCATTTGATTCACTCTAATTGGTCACAAATACATGTGTACGGCTAAGTCTTGACATAAAGCTTTCGTGACTGCAGGAGTTCATATTCTTTGGGTCTTTCAGAAAAGTCACGTAGAACACGTAGAACAAAAACAATTGTAAATGTTTTTGTTTTATTCTACGTGACTTTACCGAAAGACCCAAAGAATATGTATGGCTAAGATGTTGCTGCCGTAGTTGTTACCGGGTTCAGCTCTGGCCCACGGACTATCAGGAGTTGAGACCACTTACAGTCATCCAAACGTTCACAAACTAAAGCCTCAATTAAATATATCGAGTAGATGTAATTCTCCTCCCCTGTACACGTGACACGTATACCTACACTGCATGCGGCATAGTTTTAAGAAAGCAATGTTCACAGTGATGCAAATCAGTTGGAAAGATTGCAATGTTCATTTGTCACGCTTTAATATAAACAGAGATTGCGGTCCTATTTTTTTTTATCTCACAGGGGATTTTAATTGGTAAATATACTTTATTCAACTAAAATAAGACTTTCATAAAGTGTTGACCATATTCTCTATGTTGTATACTTTTGGAATAATAGTGAATAAAGTGGCACTTGATAATTTAGACAAGACTCTCTTACAATCACACTTAAAATTAACAGATACAATGTCCACTTCTGATTGGGACCATGTAGATAACATGACAGTCTCTTCTGCTACTTCAATGTCAACTTCAATGTCAACCAAATGTAAAGTTAACTTGATCGCTAAATTCAACCTCCTGTCAAAAAAGAAGCCAGAGCCACACGTTAAAAAGTTCGATGTTAACAAGATTGTCATCAATCATAGTAACATGTTAACAAGATTGTCATCAATCATAGTAACATGTTAACAAGATTGTCATCAATCAGAGTAACATCCCAATTCCCGACAGCCTACAATCGGTACTAGCTAAAGGGTTGAATATCGCAGTCACCCCTAAACATATCCCAGTGGATGATATAATCGCCCAGGTCGACTTAGCCCTCAAAGGCTTGGGACACATCCCGGCAGACGTTGCTAGATCTGAAATCGCTGCTATCCTCAAAAACGCTAAGAAACCCATTCGCAACATCAGCAAGGACGAGCGTTTTGAACTCTCTAAATTAAAAAAACAGATATGACGTTATATTCTTGGTTCTTTCGGTAAAGTCACGTACAGTGAGGGAAAAAAGTATTTGATTCCCTACTGATTTTGTACGTATGCCCACTGACAAAGAAATTATCAGTCTATAATTTTAATGGTAGGTTTATTTAAACAGTGAGAGACAGAATAACAACAAAATAATCCAGAAAAACGCATATCAAAAATGTTATAAATTGATTTGCATTTTAATGAGGGAAATAAGTATTTGACCCCTCTGCAAAACATGACTTAGTACTTGGTGGCAAAACCCTTGTTGGCAATCACAGAGGTCAGACGTTTCTTGTAGTTGGCCACCAGGTTTGCACACATCTCAGGAGGGATTTTGTCCCACTCCTCTTTGCAGATCTTCTCCAAGTCATTAAGGTTTCGAGGCTGACGTTTGGCAACTCGAACCTTCAGCTCCCTCCACAGATTTTCTATGGGATTAAGGTCTGGAGACTGGCTAGGCCACTCCAGGACCTTAATGTGCTTCTTCTTGAGCTACTCCTTTGTTGCCTTGGCCGTGTGTTTTGGGTCATTGTCATGCTGGAATACCCATTCACGACCCATTTTCAATGCCTTGGCTGAGGGAAGGAGGTTCTCACCCACGATTTGACGGTACATGGCCCCGTCCATCGTCCCTTTGATGCGGTGAAGTTGTCCTGTCCCCTGAGCAGAAAAACACCCCAAAGCATAATGTTTCCACCTCCATATTTGACGGTGGGGATGGTGTTCTTGGGGTCATAGGCAGCATTCCTCCTCCAAACACGGCGAGTTGAGTTGATGCCAAAGAGCTCCATTTTGGTCATTGGCAAACTTCAGACGGGCATGTATATGTGCTTTCTTGAGCAGGGGGACCTTGCGGGGGCTGCAGGATTTCAGTCCTTCACGGCGTAGTGTGTGACGAATTGTTTTATTGGTGACTATGGTCCCAGCTGCCTTGAGATCATTGACAAGATCCTCCCGTGTAGTTCTGGGCTGATTCCTCACCAACTCCACGAGGTGAGATCTTGCATGGAGCCCCAGGCCGAGGGAGATTGACAGTTCTTTTGTGTTTCTTCCATTTGCGAATAATCGCACCAATTGTTGTCACCTTCTCACCAAGCTGCTTGGCAATGGTCTTGTAGCCCATTCCAGCCTTGTGTAGGTCTACAATCTTGTCCCTGACATCCTTGGAGAGCTCTTTGGTCTTGGCCATGGTGGAGAGTTTGGAATCTGATTGATTGATTGCTTCTGTGGACAGGTGTCTTTTATACAGGTAACAAGCTGAGATTAGGAGCACTCCCTTTAAGAGTGTGCTCCTAATCTCAGCTCGTTATCTGTATAAAAGACACCTGGGAGCCAGAAATCTTTCTGATTGAGAGGGGGTCAAATACTTATTTCCCTCATTAAAATGCAAATCAATTTATAACATTTTTGACGTGCGTTTTTCTGCATTTTTGTTGTTATTCTGTCTCTCACTGTTCAAATAAACCTACCATTAAAATTATAGACTGATCATTTCTTTGTCAGTGGGCAAACGTACAAAATCATCAGGGGATCAAATACTCCTTTTTCCCTCACTGTAGAAGGGAAACAATAAAATAATAAAAATATAAAACAATAGAATTCTCACGACGTTTCGACTGCAACACAAGCAATCATCATCAGGTGTGAAAGCCACAGCAATAAAATTTGAAAAAGAGTGGCGTTTTTTAACGTTATCACCACGGAGAGCGATTTGGCAGTTATTCAGAAGGACGAGTCCATCTATGTTCGGAAAAGAGGAGGAGGAGACGAAAATAATGGATGCGGTCTGAAAGCCACCGTAAGTATGAACAATCAATTAAGACCTGAAATGGTTTATCAAATCCTTCCAATGATTGCTAAGCCAGAATCCATCTTCTCGATTGAAATTGTCTCTGTGTTTGTATATGTGGATCGCCTCATGAACGAATCTCTCATGGTAGCCAGATGGCTTGCAGAGAACCTCTGTCTTGGATAAGTCAATGTCATTTGAGCCTATTGATGTAGTTTCCTTATTCACAAAAGTGAATAAGGAAACTACATCATTGAAGACTTGGTTCATCAAGGATTAAACACTGAGGTACCCCCCCTGGTGAGACACTGCTTAACAAATACATACTTCACTTGAAATGGAACTTTCTACAAACAAACTGAGGGCACCCCAATGGGCTCCCCCCTATCTCCGGTTGTAGCCAACATTTTCATGGAGAAATTTGAGACTGACGCCATCCAGACTGCCACTCTGCGCCCAACCTTATGGAAGAGGTACGTGGATGACACTTTTGTCATCTGGCCACATGGCCGGCCTGCCCTAGACCAATTCCTCGACCACATCAATTCCATACACCCAGCCATCAGATTTACCATGGAAGTCGAAAAAGATGGCAAGCTACCTTTTTTGGATGTCCTAATAAAAAAGAGACCTGATGGTTCAATGAGCCACTCTGTCTACAGGAAAGCTACCCATATGGATGCTTACCTGAAACCGGATTCCCACCACCATCCATCCCAGAAGAATTCTCTCATCAAGACTGCACCATAGAGCCCAATGCATATCCGACCAGGAACACATAGCCAGTGAACTCAAGTACGTACACCAAGCTCTTAAGGCGAATGGTTACTCCGACTACACAATCCGCAAAGCTATCACTCCAACCATGAAGAAAGACCCTCTTGAGAAGCCATTCAAAACCATCACTTTACCCTACATTGCGGGGATCACAAAAAATATATCCAAAATCTTAAATAAACACAAGATCCAGGTCTGATTCAACACATTACATAAAATCCGTGATCTGGTTCCGTCTGTAAAAGATCTGATTCTGGACATACAATACCCTGGCGTCTACAAACTAAGTTGCCTCTGTGGTAGTAGTTATATTGGAAAAACCAAACGACATATCTCGGACTGCATCCGTGAACACAAAGCAGACCTAAAACGCGGTAGGACCAACACCTCGGACGTGGCAGATCACTGTTATAATTCAGTAGGCTCACATGACATTGACTTCTCTGCAAGCCATCTGGCTACCATGAGAGATTCGTTCATGAGGCTATCCACATATACAAACACAGAGACAATTTCAACCGAGAAGATGGATTCTGGCTTAGCAATCATTGGAAGGATTTGATAAACCATTTCGGGTCTTAATTGATTGTTCACGCTTATGGTGGCTTTCAGACCGCATCCATTATTTTCGTCTCCCCCCTCCTTTTTTCCGAACATAGATGGACTCGTCTATCTGAATAACTGCCAAATCGCTCTCCGTGGTGCTAATGTTAAAAAACGCCACTTTTTCAAATTTTCTTGCTGTGGTTTTCACACCTGATGATGGTTGCTTGTGTTGCTGTCGAAACGTCGTGATGATTTTATTGTTTTGTATTTTTATTATTTGATTGTTTCCCTTCTATGTGACTTTACCGAAAGAACCAAGAAAATGAATCCCTGCAGTCACGACAGCTTTAAATCAGAGATTACATTGTCATCCTCTCAGCCGACAAGGGTAATGCCACTGTCATCATGGATAAAACCACTTACAACAACCAAATTCAGGACTTTCTTAATGATGGCAGCTATCCTAAAATAAATAGAGATCCCACCAACCGCCTAGCCACAAAAAACAACAATATCATCACTGAATCGATCAGACCAAGCAGAGTTCCCTAAAACCTTCGGCTGCTTAGACCACCCAGATTTTATGGCCTTCCAAAAACCCACAAAGTAGGCACCCCGCTCCGTCCTATCGTCTCCACCATTAACTCACCCACCTACAAACTGGCTCGATTTCTGTCTGAGACCCTGTTTCCTTTCACGGGCAAGTCCACCTCAGCTATACTTAACTCAGCTAACTTGGTTTTTCTAATCAAGGACATCTCACTCTCTCCGGATGATTTGCTTGTCAGTTTTCGATGTCTCTCTGTTCACCAATGTACCTGTACTTGACACCATTGCAATCATTGAAGACTTGGTCCAACAAGGACTGAATCCAGATGTACCATCTTTGGTAAGGCACTGTCTTACCAACACATACTTCACCTGGAATGGTACATTCTACAAACAGAATGAGGGTACCCCAATGGGTTCTCCCTTATCGCCAGTGGTAGCAAATCTTTTCATGGAGAAATTTGAGACAGATGCCATCCAGACATCCACCCTACGTCCTTCCTTGTGGAAGAGATACGTAGATGACACGTTCGTCATCTGGCCACATGGCCTGCCATCACTGAACCAATTGCTCAACCACATCAATTCCATACACCTGTCTATCAAATTCACCATGGAAGTGGAAAAGGATGGGAAGCTACAATTCCTGGATGTTTTGATCGAGAAGAGACCAGATGGCTCGTTGGGACATTCGGTCTACAGGAAAGCCACCCACACAGATGCCTATCTAAAGCGGGACTCCCACCACCATCCAGCCCAGAAGAATTCCCTCATCAAAACACTACACCATAGGGCCCATTGCATCTCCGACCAGCACCACCTAGCTAGTGAGTTGGAGCACGTACACCAAGCCCTCAGGATGAACGGATACTCGGACCGTACAATCCGCAAAGCTGCTTCCCCAGCCATGGGGAGACAACCTTCTGAGGATCCAAGCAAAACCATCACTTTGCCATACATAGCAGGGGTTACCAAAATGATTTCCAAAATCTTAAACAAACACAGGATCCAGGTTCGTTTCAACACAGTACACAAAATGCGTGATTTAATCCCATCTGTAAAGGATGTGATTCCTGACATGCAATACCCTGGTGTCTACAAACTAAATTGTGGTTGTGGCAGCAGTTACATTGGGGAAACGAACGACATGTCTCGAACCGTGTTCGTGAACACAGGGTGGATTTGAAACATGGTAGGACCAATACTTCTGACATTGCTGATCATTGTTTTAACGCTGTGGGCTCACACGAAATTGATTTTTTCCAAGAAGGAGGTACTCTGCAAACCTATCGGCTACCTTCAGAGATTTGTTCATGAAGCCATCCAGATATATAAACACAGACACAACTTCAACCGGGAGGATGGGTATAAACTGAGCAATCATTGGAAGGACGTTATTAACCAGGTAAAGTCTTAACTGACTGTGATGTTTCCATCCTACCTGCCTATGTCAGCTGTTATTTCCGACTCTGTGTCTCTCTCTTTGGATTGCATGCTCATGTTCACGTCCTTGGATTGCACTCTCATGGTGCTAATCTCTCATTAACACTGCTGTTGTGCGCATATGCGGGTATGATACTCTGATGCGGCGACGGAAGCCCATTCATGCTAATTTCCTTCCCTAATCCCTCTCTCCCTAATCCCCCATTAACACAACTGAGGTGCTTGCGTCCGGGGGTGGAATTCCTTTCCAGCTCAGACCCCGCTTGCTTGCCCATCGCCACATAAATAGCCTTGTTGTAGCTGCTCTCTCGCTAGTTCAGCAGTTCCACTGCTGGATTATATTTTTTCCGCCTGAGGACGACCACTTGTGTTGCGATCGAAACGTTGTGATTTATTGTATTTGATACCTACGTGACTTTACCGAAAGAACCAAAGAGTATGGCACCTTCTTGGTTCGTTCGGTAAAGTCACGTGTTTCCTCTCTCTCTTAAATTTAGCTCTTCTGTACCTGATGATGATTGCTTGTGTTGCAATCGAAACGTATGCTATTATATAATTATTTGTATTATTATTTTCTACGTGACTTTACCGAAAAAAACAAAGAAGTATAATAATGTTCTTATGGTGTATGCAATGTGCAGCAAGGGTTGTGTGATCTGTACATATGAACTTGCAAGATACTGAATGTACACGGCAGGTCATTTGTGTATAATGTTTAATCATGACTGTACTCGTACCAAGCCTCGAGGGAGGCCATTGTTCATAATTATCCTGCGGCTGTATTTACCAGCGAGGTGTAACCCTGAAACTGCAGTTTCTGAGCATCGTATCGATTTAGGTTTACAGGGCTTTTGTAGATTTTGACCAGTGGGATACTGATACCCGAATCAATAATGACAAAATGAACCCGAATTACATCAACATTAATCATCTCAACAGACGACATTAATCACGTTAAGATCATTTAAATCATCGATTGCACTGGGGTCATAACCATTGCTTTTATGTTAATAATCCCCACACCTCATTCAGCTCCCCGCACGCACAACCGCATTGAGTCGTTACCTGCTTTGGGCCTTTACGCTGTCCTCACACTCCTGGTGAGTATAATCCAGGTTGGGCATAGAGGTCATGGGGAGAGAAGCGTTGATACGGCGGGAAATGCCGTGAATAAATACAAACGATTGTAGATGTCGATCTCAATATTAATCTTGAACCTGTGTGAAGTGGAGAAGCTGTTTGTCCGTGGTTGAAATCAGACAATGTTTATTCCTCTAAAGAAGCCCACATTTTAAGATATATTTCTCCTAGAAGGGACTGTAAATGTACATTTCAATTTAAGTGAGTAAATGCATGTACTAAAATATGTACAGCCTTCGATTCACACATTGCTGGATAAAGACCTTTCTATGCCGTGTCGATCAAAGGGGTTGTTTCACCATACTTCTCTACGCTGGTCAGTGCGTGTTGGTGAAGGGGCAGCTATCACTCATCACTGATGTTTGTAGCGGTCGGGAACCGAACTCGTTAGTCTGGGATCACAGCACAACGTGCTAATTACTGCGCCACCGCCCCCGCCACATATGTGGAGTTGACCTTTTGGAAACTTTTCATTTTTCCTATGTATGCCTCGAGCGATCGTAACAAGCGCCGTTTCCACTCGCGCAGCACGGATGAGTCACGCGAGACTGAGCCGTGACTGAGTCACCCGCGCCGTGCTCCATACTCAAGCGCAGACACACGCGGGCCCGGTGGAACCGGAGCCGTGACCGGAGCCACACGGGGCCGCCCCACCTCCATCGCTCCATTGCTGTGCTCGTGGAGCGTACGCTCATTTGCACAGCCGTCGCCAATTGTCGCCTCCTCCGTGCACAATGCATTCTATCTCTGCCGTCACAGCAGTGTGCTTAAAGCAGGCAGTGCACGATTCATCAGCTTTATTACAGCGCATGTGCAAATCAGGCCACACTCTAGATTGCATGTTTGCAAGCTATTCCGGGTCGTGTCGGGACGCTAGGCCGCAGTGCAAGTGCGGCTGTGCAATCCTCGAAGGTCTTCTCCACTGCAGTCTTGCGTCAGTGGACAAATCCCCACAGTTACTCCGCAAAATACTGCAAGCAAAAACTAACCAACTTCTTAATCAGCTTTCATATAAATATACTGTTTATATAAAGGCATTATGAAATGTATCATATTTCTCACTTCAGGAGCCGGGCAAGTTTTAAATGATTCGCCACCGGTCACATTGCGAACTCGCGGACCCATCGATGTGAATGACCAGTTCTCAAACAAGTGACATTTAATTAAATTATTCTCTAGACCACATCGAGTAGGTCAACACATTTAATAGAACCTCGTCCTGGACAAGCCGCTAAGATACATGAATGTTCTGCATAATAGCAGCTATTATAGTGAGCAGGTCCATGCAATACAGAACACGTACGAGAGGGAATCCCATTTGAAAACTGACAATGGGCCAAGCTCTGAAAAGCCATTTCTAAAAGAATGCAAAACACCAGTCACACAGAAAGCGACTGCCCATATTAGCCATCGGTGGAAGGCTTCATTGTGTTAAAATTTCAACAAATATAAGCATATGACCTCAATACAAATGGACAATTTAAACGCAAAAAAAATATTTGCATTTCAATAGAAAGTATGAACTTGAGAAAAACGTTTAAAAAAGGCAAATCCTAAAATTCTTCAATTGAAATTAATCTTAGAAAGCTGTTTTCAATTACAAAGTAAAATTCAAGGTTATCGGAGTAGACGTGGGGAGTCCCATGGTCGCCACAGCGCGGCTGCGTGACATCGCGTAAATGTCACGACGGATTCTTTTAACATTTAATTTCCTGACAAAATATTTACTAAACATAATAATTAAAACATACATAAATAACTATTGTCCAACAAACGTTTTCTGGAATCACAGACGATTTGGCGAGTATCGGCGCTCATCAAATAATTTAGAAATTTAATTATTATTTTATTAATTGTGTAACTGACAGCACGTGCGTCCAAATTAGTTCAACTGAAACCAATGTATTGGGTGATGCTACGTTGGCAGTGGTGCACAGGCACAGTTAACATGTGCTATATTAAGGCCAATTACCCGAAACGTCGTCTATTTTATATTTTATTTTAAGGCACAGTGCTACTGAAGCATGTGCGTCATAAGCGTTGATTGCAAACACATAATCCTGTGCTTAGAAGACTTTGAGGCTTATGTTGAGTGAACTGCAGCTGAATAATGTTAAGGTAATCTCTCGTAGCAGTGGAACTACAGCTAAACATGAAAGCTCCACTATAGAATAAATAATTGCAAATAATATAAGGTTATGGAAAACTGATATCGCAAATCTCGTCATATCACAACATTTAATATCGTGTATACTGTATCGTGAATATTGTATAGAAATGTAAAATAAAATAAAATGTTTCCAAAGATGATAAAGACACGATCGTTTCGATTTAAAGCTTTCGTGACTGCAATGATTCATCTTCTTTGGTTCTTTCCGTAAAGTCACGTAGAATGAGAATAAAATAATAAATTAATAAAATAAAATAACACAATAATATTCTCACGACGTTTCGGCCACAACACAAGCGGCCTTCATCAGGTGAAGGGAGCGAGACTGTCTGGTAGGACAGCGCTGTGTTGTGGCCGAAACGTCGTGAGAATATTATTGTGTTATTTTATTTTATCAATTTATTATTTTATTCTCATTCTACGTGACTTTACCGAAAGAACCAAAGAAGACACGATCGTTTGTTATGAATTTATTTGTACGACACTGATGGCGAATCTTTTATATAAAGCAAGTAATGTAAAACCATCTAACCATGGCTAACATTGTATCACCAGGTGACTTGGCGGGAGAGCGAGCAAGAGGAGGTTGCGAGTTAATTTCCTGGTTGGATACACAGCCCATCATCCCTCCGGGGTTGATACATTTAGCACCACGTTGTGGCGAAGTAAAACGGCGGTTGTCCTCGTGACAAGCAATGAGGATTTCCGCCACTGGCTCAGGGTTGTAATAAGGAAATGGCACTGTCTTTGTTGTGTACATTATGAATACACATTAAGATCACATTCCGAATTTGTATAATGTGCGATTGGAGATTATAAATCGATACGAAGAAAATCCCATGATGGCCAAGCGCTGCTATAAAACGCGACGAGGCTATTCGTCTGTCCGCGTGCAATCCGAACTGGACGGTTCTGTGGAGCACAGCAGCCGTGCGCTCGAGCGCCGAGGCGAGTGCAGCCCCGTGGTGACGCAGACCGCTCGCTGCCTTGCGGGCAGCACCCCCAGCGCCGAGCCCTCCTGACGGGAAGCCTTGGCTGCGCTGCGGTGCGGAGTCCCGATAAGCACCGAGGCTGCCCCCCCCCCCAATCCCTTAACTCCACCCCTCCCCTTCCCACAAGCCGCAGGAAAAACCCCACCAAAACCCCACCACTCGGCCCACAGCCCCCAGGGAAATGCGATGACGAGAGCCCGGCAGGGGCGAGGAGTGGCGACATGAAAATTAAGCATCTAGAAATTGCATTCTTGGGCTCATAATGGCCGTGCCGTGGCCCTTATGTCCCGAAACTCAAGCAGAATTTAGTGCGCGGCGCGCAGCAGGATGATGGTTCTGGGACAAGCTGGGACAATCTGGAACATTGCCAATACATTTTGCATGCGAGCCACATTAATCATTTCAGCAGTCTTGGGTATTGTATTAAAATCACTGTTCGCGTCACATTCGACACAACTGAATGACTATTAGAGGATAATTCTACGTGGTTCATTGTTTTTTAATTAACATGATAATTGGATGTGTTTATGACCTTTAACATTGGGTTTGGTAATTGACTCACTTATTCAAGACCCTGACTGGAAAGTTCCGAAGCGTAACCTTGTCTACGAAACGAACTCCAATGAAGTTGTCGTAAGACGCGACTTAAAAGCTGCTCGTACTCAAGACGAAAAGGACGTGCGAACTAACTAGGCGTCTCCAGCGATGTAGTGGAACGTCGTCATTACTTAAAGGATGATAACATGAAAGGTATGCAAGGCTGAGTTTAAGTAGGTCTGTGTTTTCTTATTATCTTGTGTAAATATTGTTTCTCATGCCCATTGTTTGCGATATTCGTATTTATGTAGTGTGATCAAGTGCACGTGAAACGTATTAGCTGTACACGATTGTAGGCGATGGTATAACGCACACTGCAGATTCACCTGATACTGTGTACTATATTATCACAAACGCTCCGTTCGCGTGCATTTCTTATGCAATAGCGACCAGCTTTGTCGGTCCACTGATTCCGATTTGTGTGTTCCGCTTCAAGTCTGAGGTTCGGGCCTCCGGTTGAACCGCATCTCCGTTGGACGCGTGCTGCCGGTATCGATATCAAGCGCGCCAAGTCGCTTGCCACTCGCGGTGCAGGGGGCACATTCCTACGGCAGTGAAGCTTCTTTTCAATCTGTCACTTTAGTTCAGTACACAGCACTTACCATCCTTAATCATATCTGCCTTTAAATTATGCATTTATTATTATATAAATATAATGGATTACGATTATTGTCTGATTTATTCAAGACTTTAATCATATTTTACGTTCTAAGTTGATAGACCCACAATAAAACGAAGAGTCGATTTCAAATTATGTTGACGAAATGCAGAGCGCAACGCATTCGGTAAAAATGTCTTTAAAAAGAAAATATATTATAGGTAATGTTTTGAGCAATGGCGCTTCTTTATATCGCAGAGGTTTTCTCTGGCATCTCTCTTTTGATAGAGCCGTCTCTGGCATCTCTATGCAATGAAGAAGGCCATTGCTCAATGTATATTTTACTCGTAAGGCAGTGCGATTGACAAACGTGTTTGAGTTTGTTAGTTGTGGTTGTGCACCACTGCCAACGCAATATCACCAAATAATTGGAGGGAATTCAATTCGGTTTCTCATTTGGAAACATATCTTCGGATATTTATCCTGCTTCTAAGGCTCTATCGTTTACATGTTGTACCCCTTATCCATAACTACTATTAGCTCAAATTAGATTTATGCAGAGATAAACGTTCATGCTAATGACATAATGATGCACAGGCCTACTTCATTTGTAAATAAAGATAAAAAACAAAATTACATATCGCTAAAATTCAACATGATGTTATGTTTTGATATAAAGCTTTCGTGACTGCAGGGATTCATATTCTTGGTTCTTTCGGTAAAGTCACGTGATGATTCATAATGAAGGTTTTTGGGTTAGATCGCGTTATTTATAAATGTGACGTAACCCTCCACCACCCGACACGGCCAATCAGCAAAATAAAGTGTCACGTTGACAAAAGACAATTAGTTCACTACTTTAGCCCACCGGTGTGTTGAAGAGTGACTCCACAACATTTACAGGTTGAATACGACGTTTCGCTGGTAATTACATCCAGCATCATCGGGCAATTCGCCAGAATGGTAAAACCCTCACTTGCTCCCGGTCTTAAATAGAGCAGCAGGGTGACGTCATCATTTAACTCATTCAGGTGCAGTAATTATATAATCGATTGGTAATCAGTCAATGGTTATGATTAGTAATGAGTTGTAATGTGTGTTATTGTGAATATATGCTACGTTAGTAATCCGTTAATTAGTATGTGTTTCCCCTATAAGGAATTGTAATATGCATTATTTAATAATACGCTTCCAAGCCGCACTAAGCCTATAGCTATCAGAGCAATTACAGTTGTTTTTATTTCTCTCAATTTCAATGGATTCTCTAATTAGTCTTTGCCAGTAATAATTAGTTTTACACAACACTTCAACGTTATCAAAATCAATTGAGTGTCCTTGTTGACAAGCATGTTCTGCCACTGCCGACAGTTGTGTTTGAGATCATTTAATATTTCTTTGGTGTTATTTTAGTCTTATGCTGATGTTACGTCCCGTCTGTCCAATATAGCATCTGCCACATAAACAATTAATCCGATATACAGCTTCTGTTGATAATTTAGGTAATTCGTCTTTAGTGCAAGATACTAGTTTTTGAATTTTGTGTACTGTACCAAATCTTACTGCAATGTTTTGCTTTTGCAAAACACAGGCTAATTTGTCAGTTACTCCTGAGATATATGGAATTTTAATTGTTTTAACAATCTGATCGCTTTCAGTACTGTTGCTTTGTGATCGTGATTTGGCATTCAGTGCTCTGTTAATTTGAGTATTATTGTAGCCATTCTGTCGTAATGCTTCTTTAACGTGTTTGATCTAGTGAGAGAGATAAAAACGTTAAAGAAGCATTACGACAGAATGGCTACAATAATACTCAAATTAACAGAGCACTGAATGCCAAATCACGATCGCAAAGCAACACTGCTGAAAGCGATCAGATTGTTAAAACAATTAAAATTCCATATATCTCTGGAGTAACTGACAAATTAGCCCGTGTTTTGCAAAAGCAAAACATTACAGTAAGATTTGGTACAGTACACAAAATTCAAAAACTAGTATCTTGCACTAAATTGGAATTACCTAAATTATCAACAGAAGCTGTATATCGGATTAATTGTTTATGTGGCAGCTGCTATATTGGACAGACGGGACATAACATCAGCATAAGACTAAAAGAACACCAAATAAATATTAAATTATCTCAAACACAACTGTCGGCAGTGGCAGAACATGCTTGTCAACAAGGACACTCAATTGATTTTGATAACGTTGAAGTGTTGTGTAAAACTAATTATTACTGGCAAAGATTAATTAGAGAATGCATTGAAATTGAGAGAAATAAAAAATTACTTTAATCGCTCTGATAGCTATAGGCTTAGTGCAGCTTGGAAGCGTATTATTAAATAATACATATTACAATTCCTTATAGGGGAAACACATACTAATTAACGGATTACTAACGTAGCATATATTAACAATAACACACATTAGAACGCATTACTAATCATAACCATTGACTGATTACCAATCGATTATATAATTACTGCACCTGAATGAGTTAAATGATGACGTCACCCTGCTGCTCTATTTAAGACCGGGAGCAAGTGAGGGTTTTACCATTCTGGCGAATTGCCTGATGATGCTGGATGTAATTACCAGTGAAACGTCGTACTCAAACTGTAAATGTTGTGGATTCACTCTTCAACACACCGGTGGGCTAAATAGTGAACTAATTGTCATTTGTCAACGTGACACTTTTTTGCTGATTGGCCGTGTCGGGTGGTGGAGGGTTACGACACATTTATAAATAACGCGATCTAACCCAAACACCTTTATTATGAATAATATTGGTCGCGAAAGCCTACGTGTTAAACTCACGTGATAATATAGTAATAGATGATGTTGTGTTATTCAGACTCTGGCTAAATATAAAGGGAGATCTGTGAAAATAAGCTCCTAATCGCCATGAGATATAAATGCCTGCACAACGTAATTTACACTTTATTGCGTTTGTATCCTCATTGATTCAGATTTAAAATTTCCACGTTAAATAACACATTTAAAAATACGTAAACAGCAGGTTTGAGTTATTTAGACTTACTGTATTTAAACAAAAAATATATTTGTTGCTGAGCACTTTCTTCCTGCTTGCTTCTTAAAAACGAAACTATTAAAATTATTTTTATTTTACCAAGAAAAGCCCACTGACCTATATAGATCTTTGTAGAAGCGACCTGGCCACAAATGATAACGCCAACGAAGTGGCGTATCATGTGGAAGTTTTTTGCAGCCAATTCTCTAAACGCATGTTTCTAAAGAGTGGAGGGAAAAAACGGAGGCCCAAATAAATATCTACACGACCACTGGGAGAACATGCAAACTCCAAATATACAGGTGTCAAGGTTGGCATCGAACCCACGACCTCCTACATACCAGGCTAAAGAGTTGAAATCTCGCCACCGCAGTGGATGCACCAACTGTGTTCCCCACTGTGCCAGTTCTCTGCGTTTTACCGCCCGGCACTTCGCTCGTTGTTGTGAGTGTCGCTACTCTGCCCTCCGTTGTTGCTGTAGGGCGACTCCCCAGCAGCGTCCTTCGCGAACCTCCTCCACAGAGGCCGATGTTGGCAAGTCCAATAAACTGTACATTTTTTTGTACCACATCCATCCACTGAGCTATGTACCTCTTTTCAGAAGCGACCTGGCCACAAATGATAATTCAACGAAGTGGCTTATCATGTGGAAATTTACAGCAGCCAAATACTCTTCTCTAGCCCTTGCCGTGCCTGTTTAGCACCATCTATCCGGTTGAACAGAAGCTGCTTGGGCATGCAGTGGATGGACATGCAGGTTACATGACCCAGCCAGCACAGCCTCGCTTGCCAGAGGAGCTCACTGATGGGACTGTCTGGATTTTTCAAGGATTTGTGAACTCCTCACACAGTCTAGTCTGGTTAAACCCAGAATGGACCGTAGGCAGGCTAGCCTGAATGTTGGTACAGATACTCATTTTAGAGGGCTCCACGTTTAGAAAACATAGAGAAGGGAGGCAGTTAACAGCATTTTCATTGACAATGTTCTATTATTAATGCTTATTTTGCATCGGGATGTATTGTGGGCAATCCATTTTGTGTTTACACGGCATGGGGCACAAGCACCTTGACTTTAACGCGATTTCCATTATTATTGTTGGATGGCAAACGTCATTTTCTGCCTCAAAGTACCGAATACTAAAATTGCTAATTGTTTATCCATGAAGTAGGTACAACGTTTTCATCAGGAGGGTCTCATTTCAGACACTTTAAGATGTTTAGCCAATTCTTAATATCTGTGTTCACTGTTAGAGTACCTTTATAGTAAATGACACACTAATATAGAATGTTATCTGCAGTTTTTAACGTTAAACATTTTAGCCAAAATGACGCCAATATATTTTATTTATGCCATGTTGTGAACGTTCCTTTGTTCCATTTCAATTATTCTTTGAAAAAGAAAGGATTGTTATTCAAAGTTTTGACCCTGGAACATGAATAAAATAAAAAGGCCAGGGTGGAACAGAACGACATTATATATTTGGTTATTTCTGAACTGTGAACACAACCGCGTGTTTTTGACAATTATTCCCCATTCCTTTATGAAACCACCCACCCCAGTCCCCATATATCGACCAAAGCCGAATCCTGCTGAACGCAGCCAGATCTCACGAAGTATTATGCACTCTGTTCTACAGATTCTGTGAACCACTCAATGCATGGCTGTAGACTGAAAAACACTGAAATCTCCAAATGAAACACAGCTAACTTCCTCATACATCTTATAAAAAGATCGCATTTTTACAAAGAAAACTAATCGAAACACATTTCCAGTAACAACGAGCACGATTGTGGAAGCGAATTAATTGGTTTGAGATTTTGTAAAAATGGGAACACAACAACCACAAACTTCATCATTAGACCTCCTTTGCCAGTACCAAAATGTAATAATAGGGTTTTCCCCCTTTTTCTGGCAACAAAACTGAAACCTTTTTACAAGGATTCATGTCTGCATTAGCCACAATACCTGCAGTCAAAATGCAAACAAAAAACATACTATGATAATATATGCATTGTCCTTGAAACTGATTGGTCCACACCAAGGGACGGCTTTCTTTTGAGCCTCGACCCAATTGGTGCTCGGCCAGATGAGCACCAATTGGGTCGAGGCCAGATGGTTACCAATTGGGTCGAGGCTCAAAAGAAAGTCGTCCCTTGGTGTGGACCAATCAGTTTCAAGGACAATGCATATATTATCATAGTATGTTTTTTGTTTGCATTTTGACTGCAGGTATTGTGGTTAATGCAGACATGAATCCTTGTAAAAAGGTTGCAGTTTTGTTGCCAGAAAAAGGGGAAAAACCCTATTATAACCACAAACTTGCAAGCACAAAAAACCTTCACAAATACTCGCAAAGATATAAACAGATAAAGACAAATAGAACATCATAACTATATATATTAATACACCACAGACGTTGCCAATTATACAAACAAGACACGCAGGAGAAAAAAAGTTACACGCAAATGGGAATAAAAGGCTATTTAAAGTTCTGGAGTAAACTATAAACAACCAAAATATAACGCTTTGAGAAAAGTTACACGATACGCTCGGAGTGAGAGGCGCAGTCAATGATTCGGTGACTGAATCATGAAAACACAAATCGACGAAATTTAAATGTTACACGTAATTAAATGCACTCTAATTATAAACTAAGTTAACCTATAAAAAACCCAAAATAACTATTTAGGAATCCAAATGTACATGAAAAGATAGTCAATGAACATAATGTATTATTTCAATTGAGCGTGAGGGCCACAATTTGAATATTTTAACCATATACATTGTAATCGATTAATGTGAGAGTCCGTGAGCATCTTTTCAGGAAAAGGACACACACGTGCTTTCACTGAAGAGCCTTGTCAACACACTTATGATTCCTCTACCTGTGCCCCATTATTTCACTCCGTAATTAGCTCAAAGATAAGAATTAAATATATGAATGGCATTGAGGAGGTGCAACATTGTTTACCATTGAATTGGGTTGTTTATATGGTGAACAACACGTTGGGTAGGGGTAAGGTATCCCTGTCGCGGTGTTTGTATCAAGGCCAAGAGGTCTGGCGACGGTGAGGATCTGTGTTCATTCTGGACTTGGGAGGTCAGTCTTGAGGGCCGCCAGGAACTGCAGGCACAATACGGCTTAAGGAAACACAGATGGGCGAACTGAGGAGGTGTGCTGCTCGACAAGGAGAAGGGATGCAGTGTCTTGTTCATGATCACACCCATGACCACGTGTGCGCTCAGCGTGGAGCAGCGGTGGGGAGACGTCGTGTCCACTGTGAGCCCTCTCCGAGGGCATTCTCTGTGCTTTAAGACCAGCAGCTAAACTTATAGCTTGGACATACATGTACAATTACAACTCGAGTCGAATCTATATGAAAGATTAGGCTCTACATATTCCTAATGGGTTACATTTAAATATTTATATTCTGGCGGCAAGGTGGCACAGTGGACACAACGTCTCCCCACCGCTGTTCCACGCTGAGCGCACACGTGGTCATGGGCGTGATCACGAACAAGACACTGTGCCACAGCAAGCAGGACCTGGGATGGATGTTTTTGTTCTCCTTTGCGTGTTCTCTGCATTGGTTTCCTCTCATAACTAAAACACTTACAATTTAACTGGTATTTAGCTGACATCCCAATGCTAAACATGCCTGAAAATTACTCAGTTCGGATTACATGTAAAAAAATCGCATCCTTTGGCAAAAAAAACTTTGCAGATCCTTCCTGAAAATAACAATAGCAACATTATCTCTTTTAATCAGCGCTTCTCAGCAGTTGACTCAACGTTGCTATTTAATGATGACCTTCATTTGAAATTTATTTAATTTTCTCACAATTTTATGTTGCCTCTTGATGATTAAGAATTTTAAATGATCAGTTAAAATATTCTGCAAATAACCAATTTGATCCTCCCCCCCAATGAGGTAAACGCTGATAACTTAAAATGATCTTACTTCAATCTTGAGATAATGTGGTGCCCGACGTTTAAACGTGTCACTAACCATCTACACTTCTACATTATTTTTGCACTCCCATAAGGCCTTGTGTTTGACGGGAAGTGTAAAAAAAATACTCATTTTTTAATGCGGATATACAGAAATATGAAGGAGATTCATGATCCTACGTATTTATTTTGTTACAAAATATTTTATTAGTGTCTCTATCCCGATCTAACCAGGGTGGCCTCTGTGGGCTGCCCCTCAGCACCCGTCTCCCACAGAGGCCACTTTGTGGGAAGTCTCCAACCAGCCTGCCTTCTCTGTGGGGTAGCCTCTTTAGCCCATACCAGCTGCTGGTTGCTGATTAGATGTCCCATCTCAGGGAAATTGCGCACATGCGATATACATATGTGTTTGCACATTGTGTACGTGTGTGTGTGCTTACAGGCACACATGGTAGGGAGCTGTAGCGTAGTGGTTAGTGCACGGTGGCCAACATCAGTGGGGAATATGTGAACCGGTCCTGGGCCACCGTTAGGTCTACTTGGCCTTAAATTAATAACTGATGCAGTGTGAAATCATAAGTACTGGCGGCACAAAGGTTCGAGCCAACCCGGCCTCGCTAACAGCCCTTGTTCCACTTGCTTGTGCGGATCTTTTCGGCATTCGCTTTATCTCGGCTTGAGTAAAAAAAAAGCAGATACACTGAGGCCTATGCATAATGAAAGATGAAATGTACAAAACTCTGTAAAACCATCAGGAAGGGAATGCGAACAAATATCAGAGAACACCACAAAGTGATTGTCATAATAAGCAAAAGCTAAATAAAGGACACTGGTAACTGGGAAGTCACAAATGGTAACCCTAAAAGGAAGATGCAACCATTGCATGCTAAAAATATAATCATAAAACCCATGGAGAAATGTAATTCTGATCGCTAAAGCAAAAGGGAGGTACTATTCCGCTAGTGAGTGCTAACTTCTCAGATGAGGAGCATGATGTTTAGAAAATAACGTCGGAAAAAGTAGCCACTGCCCTGTGTAGTAATGACGAAGGTAGAACTCCTGCGCCAGATGAAATAACTGTGGACATCATCTCAGTCGCGGAACCAGCCGTTGAAACGGCTACACAGGAATGAACTGCAGTTATTATCTTATTTCAAAAAGGGAGACAAAACTGATGGTGAAGAATTACAGAATTACAGACCATCAACAGAGAGCTTTGCTATGAGGAAGGGCCATTGCCAAAAACGTTATCTATTATACTTTTTTAAAACGCATGTATTTTTAAAACATGTTCCCCTCTTTAGGGCAGTGTTATTGATGAACGAATTAATTTTGTTGTTATTTGTGCCGACGCAGTGTCACACTTTTATTTATTTAATTCTGAGATATCTCTAGATTTATTCCTGCGCTCGTGCGTGGTGTTTTTCACGTACGCTAAGAAACGCCTGAAAGGCAAGGCTGGATTATGGACCGGGCCAGTGAGGCTAGTGCCCCGGGGCCTCGGACTGCCAGGGAGCCTCCAAGCCTCAGGCCGCGCGCAATGCGTGGCCCAAGACTTCCAAAGGAAGTTGAACGCCAGGGCCCTCAGTGCGCACAATGCAAGCTGACCACTAGGCCACTGAGTGCTTATAGCGTCAGCTAACCACTAGGGCCCCTCAGCGCTTACAATGTGAGCCCCTCCCCCTGACCACTTGGTGTTTAAAACGTGAGCTGACCACTTTTGCTCCCCTGACTCCTCGGCGCTTACTATGTGAGGGCCCCCAGACTCCTTGGTGTTTAAAACACAAGCTGACCACTAGGACCCCCAGGGCCAACGGTGCATACATCGAGCGTAACACCTGGGCCCCTTGGTACATACAGTGCATGCTTAAAACGAGAGCCTTTCGGAGAGTACAGTGCTTCAGTACAACTGAGCCACTGGTTGGCACGCTACAATATGCTGTGACATGATACAATATTCACCAACAAGTCGGTTCAATCTGCATAACAGGACAGTTTGAAGGGCGTCATATTATGGCAAGCCGTTCGTTATTTGACTTACCATGACTAGCTATCCCTTTATTTTAGCTATCTGCCCATTTTCCCTAGCTAGCTGCCCATATGATTCAGCTTAACAGAAATTAGTTAGCTAGCTGCCATTGTTGCCAGCTAGCTGCCCTTACAACCAAATTAGCTGCACTAAAAGCCAGCTAGTAAGACCGAGGGCTCGTCGTTTGTTGAGAGCTTAGCCGTTGACAAATCAATTATTAAAAATACACCGCGGTTTTGTGAAACATTAAAAAATATGCCAAAAGCTATATTTGTTTATACACCAACGCATATATAAGAGACCCAATCCATACTTAAAGATTAAGGAAAACCCTATTCATTTTTTCCAATGACATTCTGTTTTTAGATCCACGGAAGTAGATAATGCTAACGTTGACGTGCAAATTGTCGACAGCTCTTACGAGGTCTTTTTTTCCCCTCCCCATCGATGGGGTGTGGCCTATGTGCAGTCTCCACCAAGTCATTTCACTGACTTATCAGAAACCTTTGTTGGTTGTTCAGCCAATGAAAAGCAAGTTATCTTTTAAATTTCAAGCAACATAATTCTCTCTGTGTCAGGCATGTATATAAGACATTTCTTGGTAGGAAAAGCCACAGACAGATGCCTATTTTCATGCTTGGTATGCCACAGTAATATATTCAGAGATTTTTTTTTATCTTTTTCTAAAACAACAGCCTTTTTAAATTCTATTTAAACAATCCCTCCTAAGGGCTATTTTCTAACAGCCTTAATAAAGGGTAAGGGTTATTTTCTTGCATATGCTTTTCTATTTTTTCTTTTATCTACTCAAAGCTGCCTTTAGGTACAAGTAGACTATAAATACTACCACTTGATTGTATTTTCCAACAACAGTATTTGAAGAGTGTTGTCATTATTAATATATATTAATTCAATAATGTTTTAATATTATTAAGATATGCTATACATATATTAATATAAATTGCATACTAGTTCTGAAATGTGGACCACAATCGTTGGAATAGTGGTGCTTTCAAAAGAAAAGCCAAAAAAGAAAAGGCAGTTTTCCTTCAAAGTGTTCCACTCATTGCCAACTTCATTCAAAACCCCTCTGATAGTAATAATGATGACAGCAGCACTATTGTCAGCTGTGAGAAAGGAACTAGCACGAGTTGAGTTTCCAGTAATGTTATCACTCCCCCAGAGCCATCCTTTGAAGGCGAACCCTCAACAGCTAATGGTATATAAGAACCATCATTTCCACCTCAGGAGCAGTTGGGCAGTTCACAAGAATCAAATCAGTGACCAAGCCATTCATGGTGCTATTAAGTCACTGACCCTGTATTATGGCAAAGCACTTCCAGTGACATCGTTAAGTTAGTGCTTATTGAAAGAGTAGCAGTCCCCTTCCAAAACCGCAGTGAAAAATACCCAGCTTCAGTCAGAGATAGAGTGCGTGGTGGAAAGACTAGAAGTTTCAACAATGAACTTCTGAATTGTATATTGCCAAATGGGCAGACGTTTTATAGAAAGTGGCTACTGTACTCACCCTCAACAGGTTGTGTGTACTGTTTTGCATGCAAACTCTTCTCCAGCAAGCACAGTGGCTTTAGTCAGGGGTTTAGTGACTTGAAGGACTCTGAAAGAATATGGGAATACGAAAAGAGTGCAGAACACAGATCATGCATGCTTGCCTTGCACCAGCGGACAAAGGGCAGTGCTATAGATGCATATCTCATGCAGCAACTTGACAGGGAACGTGAATACTGGAGGGACATCTTGAAAAGAGTTGTAGCAGTGATCAAGTTCTTGGGTGAAAGAGGACTTGCGTTTAGGGGAGATGATGAACGGTTTGGGTCAACCCATAACGGTAATTTCCTTGACATAGAATTGCTATCACAATTTGACCCATTACTTAGCTGAACATATTAAAAAGTTCGGCGGAAAAGGAAGAGGCACAGTGTCCTATTTGTCATCGACAATACGTGAAGAACGCATTGAGCTAATGGGTCAGAAAACTCGCCAAACAATAGCAGATGAGATTCGGGATGCCAAATATTTTCAATAATTGTTGACTCCACACCAGACCTGTCACATGTGGACTAATTGACATTCATATTCCGGTTTGTTAACATCAGCGGGAATGTGGTGGAGCGATTCCTGGGCTTTGAGCCAATTGAGAGCCACACCGGTAAAAGTTTAGCAGACTGTGATACAATCTTGATTTGAAGCTTTCGTGACTGCAGGAATCCATACTCTTTGGTTATTTCGGTAAAGTCACGTAGTTAGAAATAAAATAAAATAAAACAAATCACGACGTTTCGATTGCAACACAAGCGGTCGTCATGAGGCCTGATGACGTTTCAATCGAAACGTCGTGATTTGTTTTATTTTATTTTATTATATTTCTAACTATGTGACTTTACCGAAAGAACCAAAGAGTAAAGACTGCGAGACTTTGATGGTGGAGGGCCTTGGGTTGGACCTCTCAAACTGTAGAGGTCAGTCATAATGACAATGCAAGCAACATTTCAGGAAAATACAATGGGCTACAGGCCCACCTGAAACAAAAAATCATCTGATAAGAGTATGTGCCTTGCACAGCACATTCACTTAACTTAGTTGGTGTTAACACCTTAGCCGGCAGTAGCCCAGAGGCTGACGAGTTTTTTCAATATGCTGCAGTCACTGTACACATTTTGCTCTTCATCCACACACAGATGGGGGAAAGTCTTTCGGAAGACAGATGTCAGAATGACATTAAAATCGTTGTCCAGTACTCGGTGGAGTGCTCAGGCAGAGTCAACCAAGGCACTGTGGAGAAATTACACAATCATAAGAGAGGCCTTCGGTGGTACGTGCAATGATGATAATGAGAAAATAGATACTCGAATTGAGGCCGCTGGACTATGAGCTAAATTGGACACCTTAGAGATGGTGTTCATGGCACATTTCTGGGACGTCATATTTGACCGGTTCCATGCTACAAGCATGCACCTACAGAAAAGTGACATTGACATCTCTGTAGCAGCACAGCTTTTGTCTTCGTTGAGGGACTTTGTGGCAGGACAGCGAGACCAGTTTGAGGCTTTTGATAGGGCAGCCTTAAATGTGACAGGTGTCTCTCAGTCATATAAGCACGATCTTCAGTGAAAGAGGGAACACCAAACATTTTCAGATGAGAGCTCAGAGCCACGTATGACACTTGAGGGGAGGGAGACGTTCAAAATAGAAACATTTTATGTGGTCATTGATAAGCTAGTGGCATGCCTTGAACATCGCTAGGACGCTTACAAGCATTTGTCCAGTCTCTTTGAAGTTCTGTTCATGTCAGATCAGGTGTCTAACAGTGATGTAATAGTGGAAAAGGTAAATGCACTCTCCGCTGCATATCCATCAACGAACTCATCCAATTCAAGTCTTTCATGTCTGACTCTGAGGGTGAGAAGTGCCCAAATAAATTGCTTGAGACGTTGCAGGCACTTCATGTGCAGTCAGTGTTCCCCACTGTTTTCGTGGCACTTCGGATTTTTCTAACTTTGCCAGTGACAAACTGCCAGGGTGAGCGGACAATTTTCCTTTTAGGCAGACAAAAAAATGAGCAAACACGTCTCAGCTCATTGTCACTTATGTCAATAGAGTCAGACCTTGTCAGACAGCTACATTTTGACGATCTAGTGGATGATTTTGCGAGGAAGAAAGCAAGAAACATAACAATATAGGAAATCGGGGGGGGGGGGGCTCCAAAAGACATGTGCCCAGGGGCCTCACGGGACCATGATCCGGCCCTGCTGAAAGGCATCCATTTCGTGTAATTTAAAACGGAGTCGCCATGAAACTTCGACGAATCTGAAAGCCGAGAGAGCACTCTCGGAGATTAAAATGGAAGAGTGACGGCGACACGGCGCAAAGAGCTGCCAGGAGCGCTGCAATACACGTGGGAGCCACGTGACGGGATGTGTGGCACTCACCGGAATAAAAGAGGGGGAGATGTTGGGCCCTCAGGTCAAAACACATCGTCGCAAATCAGATTAGACCACAAAGCGCGATTATGTTCGCGCCTAAGTCGACTGTACGAGGGTATTAATTTATTATCGTAATCTGGGAGGATGTTCGGGTGTGTGCGTATGGGGCTGGGGAGCTTAGGAGCCGCATCGTTTAGCATCACACTCTTCTACAGACACGGTGCTGGAGTCCATGCGCGCTATTCGTAACATGTGCTCGACCTCCACTATATGACAAGTTAGCCTGGCGCAGTATTATCATTATTAGTACTGGGAAAACAAAGACGGCCATATGTGGTTTGGTTTCACCACCCCCTCGTTTGTCAGCCAACCAGGATTTTCCCCAACCAATGCTTTATTTTGTTATTAAAGCACTTCACCTGGAAACTCGATCGAGGTTGATAGAGAACACACGGAGAGTGACGCGCAAACAAACACGGCGACAAAGTGGATTGTTTTTGTAGCTTCTTGTCCCATTGACTGTGTATAGCACACTGGGCAGTCTATACAACACTGCTCATTTTTGTTACAGAAAAGGTGAATTCAACAAAAGTTGGGAGCTATAAATGCATAACAATAGCTTCTGAGTGCAAAAATAAGTGAAACATCTTATTTGTTTACATCAAGTGACTATCTTCGTACATAAACAGGAAAGATACAATTATATTGAGTCTTATTCTTAGCTCTTTCGGTAAAGTCACGTTGAAGGGAAACAATAAAATAATAAAATATATATAAAACAATAAAAATTCTCACGACGCTTCGACCATAGCACAAACGGTCGTCATCAGGTGTGTCGGTTTGCATAAATTTATTTTTAAACGGTGTATTTATTTATTTATAAAAAACGTCAGCGCCACGCGCAGCGATTTGGCAGTTTATTTAGAAGGACTAGTCCATCTATGTTCTGAAAAGAGGAGGGGGGAGACGAAAAATTAATGTATGCTGTCTGAAAGCCACTGTAAGCGTGAACAATCAATTAAGACCTGAAATGGTTTATCAAATCTTTCCAATGATTGCTAAGCCAGAATCCATCTTCTCAGTTGAAATTGTCTCTGTGCTTGTATATGTGGATAGCCTCATGAACGAATCTCTCATGGTAGCCAGATGGCTTACAAAGAACCTCTGTCTTGGAAAAGTCAATGTCATGTGAGCCTACTGAATTATAACAATGATCTGCAATGGCCGAGGTGTTGGTCCTACCGTGTTTAAGGTCTGCTTGTGTTCACGAATGCGGTCCGAGACATGGCGTTTGGTTTCTCCAATGTAACTACTACCACAAAGGCAACTTAGTTTGTAGACACCAGGGTACTGTATGTCCGGAATCACATCTTTTACAGACGGAACCAGATCACGGATTTTGTGTAATGTGTTGAAACGGACCTGGATCTTGTGTTTATTCAAGATTTTGGAGATCTTTTTTGTGATCCCCGCAATGTAGAGTAAAGTGATGGTTTTCAAAGGCTCCTCAAGAGGGTCCTTCTTCATGGTTTGAGTGATAGCTTTGCGGATTGTATAGTCGGAGTAACCATTAGCCTTAAGAGCTTGGTGTACGTGCTTGAGTTCACTGCCTATGTGTTCCTGGTTGGATATGCATTGGGCTCTATGATACAGAGTCTTGATGAGAGAATTCTTCTGTGATGGATGGTGGTGGGAATCCGGTTTCAGATAAGCATCCGTATGGGTAGCTTTCCTGTAGACAGAGTGGCTCATTGAACCATCAGGTCTCTTTTCAATTAGGACATCCAAAAAAGGTAGCTTGGCATCTTTTTCGACTTCCATGGTAAATCTGATGGCTGGGTGTATGGAATTGATGTGGTCGAAGAATTGGTCTAGAGCAAGCCGGCCATGTGGCCAGATGACAAAAGTGTCATCCACGTACCTCTTCCATAAGGTTGGGCGCAGAGTGGCAGTCTGGATGGCGTCAGTCTCAAATTTCTCCATGATAATGTTAGCTATAACCGGAGATAGGGGGGAGCCCATTGGGGTGCCCTCAGTTTGTTTATAGAAAGTTCCATTCCAAGTGAAGTATGTATTGGTTAAACAGTGTCTCACCAGGGGGAGTACCTCAGTGTTTAGTCCCTGATGAACCAAGTCTTCAATGATTGCGATGGTGTCAGGTACAGGAACCTTGGTGAATAAGGAAACTACATCAAAACTGACAAGCAGGTCGTCTGGGGACAGGGAAATACCCTTGATTTTCGATACCAGGTGAGTCAAATTTTGTACCGCAGAGGTGTTTTTTCCAGTGAAAGGACGCAGGATTTCAGACAAAAAACGAGCCAGTTTGTAGGTGGGGGAATTGATAGTAGAGACGATGGGACGAAGGGGTGTATCTACTTTATGTATTTTTGGTAAGCCGCATAATCTTGATGGCCTGGCAGCAGAAGGTTTCAACGAAAACTGTTTAGATTGATCAATTAATGCGGTTGAATCAGAAATTATTTTGTTGGTTTGTGTGACGAGGCTGTTGGTGGGATCTCTTTTTATTTTTGTATAACTACCATCGTCGATTAATTCTTTAATTTTGTTGTTGTATTCTATTTTATCCATGATGACAGTAGCATTGCCCTTGTCAGCTGAGAGGACTACAATATCATCCCTCTTTTTAATTTATATAATTCAAAACGCTCATCTTTGCTGAGGTTGCTAGCTGGCATCTTAGCGTTTTTGAGGGTTGCAGCGATTTCAGATCTTGCTACGTCTGCAGCGATGTGACCCAGGCCCCTGAGAGCAACGTCTACTTGGGCAATTATATCATTAACTGGTATGTGTTTAGGTGTGACTGCAAATTTTAGACCTTTAGTTAAAACAGATTTCAGACCATCGGAAATAGAACTGTTACTGCGATTAATTACGACTTTGTTAACGTCTAACTTTTTGGTGTGTGGGTCCGGTCTTTTGTTGAAGAGGAGGTTAAATTTGGAAATCAGGTTGTCCTTACATTTGGTCAACATAGTAGCAGCTGAAGAGGCAGTCATATTGTCTACATGTTCCCAATCTGTTTCAACACATTACATGAAATCCGTGATCTGGTTCTGTCTGTAAAAGATGTGATTCCGGACATACAGTACCCTGGTGTCTACAAACTAAGTTGCCTCTGTGGTAGTAGTTACATTGGAAAAACCAAACGCCATGTCTCGGACCGCATTCGTGAACACAATGCAGACCTTAAACAAGGTAGGACCAACACCTCGGCCGTGGCAGATCATTGTTATAATTCAGTAGGCTCACGTGACATTGACTTTTCCAAGACAAAGGTTCTTTGTAAGCCATCTGGCTACCATGAGAGATTCGTTCATGAGGCTATCCACATATACAAGCACAGAGACAATTTCAACCGAGAAGATGGATTCTGGCTTAGCAATCATTGAAAAGATTTGATAAACCATTTCAGGTCTTAATTGATTGTTCACGCTAACAGTGGCTTTCAGACAGCATACATTAATTTTTCATCTCCCCCCTCCTCTTTTCAGAACATAGATGGACTAGTACTTCTAAATAAACTGCCAAATCGCTGCGCGTGGCGCTGGGGTTTTTTTCTTAAATAAATAAATACACCGTTTAAAAATAAATAAATGTATGCAAACCGACACACCTGATGACGACCGTTTGTGTTATGGTCGAAACGTCGTGAGAATTTTTATTGTTTTATATATATTTTATTATTTTATTGTTTCCCTTCAACGTGACTTTACTGAAAGAGCTAAGAATATGAATTACTGCAGTCACGAAAGCTTTAAATCAAAATATATATTGAGTCTGTCAGCTTCTCCTGAGCAGCCAGTGATCTCTTTACCTGATTTTGCTGTGCTGGGTAATGTAATGAGGATTGGCGCTATGGCACTTTCACAGACTTATTCTCTCACTTTAAGCGCTTTACAAACACCATGGGGCTGCTCAGCTCAGTCCAGCAATACAGTACGACATGCACTATGTACTGCCGTGGTGTATTGTTCGTAATATAGTTATTAAATAATAGACAAGGGTATATTTTTACCGTGTCGAAATGAAATAATGTTAAGTTTTAGTCCTATGAGTCTTCTGCACCAGCGTTATGTTGGAGCTTTCTCTTTTGTCAAAACTAACGCATGCACAAGGACCGATCTCATCGCTCCACTGCTACACTGGGCGTCCACTCGAGCAAGTTCCATCCTATGGCTGTAATTTTGTCACCAGTCTCGTTCATTGGCTAACTTCCCTTCCAGTGACCACTTCTATTTTCGTAAAATGCAGACAATGCCACGTCTCTAACTTGTTTGTTCCACGATCCATTTATTCCTATTTCTGTTTCTCAACGTATATTTTTTGTCATGCATTTATCCAATCCCATTTTCACACTTGTCAAGTTTTGTTCCATTTTTTAACTCAATATCGATGTTTCTGATCCATATGCCCTGATTGCATACTTTATTCTAAATGTAGTGTCAGCGGAGCGGAAGACAAGGTTTTTCAGGAGCACCTTCTTTATTAACGCCTTCAGGTTCACATGTTCGCCTTCATGTTCTCCCTAGTCGTCTAGCCTAGCCTTAACACAACCCTCACCGTATAACACCGACAGTTCCTCCGCCCTGCCGACACACCCGTGTTTATGTTCACCGGCATGTGTACTGCTCGTCCACCGCAGTTGCCATTGCTGGACAACAGTCGGCGCTATTACACGACATCACCCCCCTCCCCTTGTTAAAAAAACAGCCGTTCCGGCTGATATCCAGCAACTACAAGCGGGTAGACAGGCAGAGCAACCCCCAACCCCGAAGAACACCATCAACACAGCAACATTTTTTTCTTTTTACCATTAACCAAACCCACAAAAAAAAACCCTGGTCACAACCCTTCCCGCGACCGCACAGCACAACCGTGGTGTGTCCCGCGAAACGACAACACACAGCGCAATCACAGCATGGACAAAGAACCCCGTCAGGGACTGCACAACCGCAACGCCCCTCTGCACGAAACTGACAATGCAACCCAACAAAATATACAATCCCTCCTGAATCCCACCTTGCACGGGATAGTCCGCCTTTACCGGATGTAGCTCGCGTCAGCCGGTCCTTGACACTGGTCACCCCCGCCTTGGCAGGTTCTTGTTTCTTTGGGATTCCAAGGAACGGGAACGAAAACAATGGCCTTAAGGGCGCGGCCCCTCCCTGGATTCCCCCGTAGCCCCCCTAGGATCCAACCCCCGACATTTCGCACATGGTGGTCTCGGAAAATATCAGAGACTCGGATGCGGCAGAGCTTTGGAAGACGTTGCTGGCGGGTCAGAGGGCGTCGGTGGTACTGCCAGCGCCCCCCTATGGCGATGTGGCCCAGCTGACCACACCTGAAACATTCGGCCGTGGGACCTCAGGGAGGAGGGGGCTGCCCAGGTTGCCAACCCACCTGCGGGGACCTTCTCCCGCATATCCCCCGGCCACCCACCACAGCCATCATGTCCTCCACCCACCATGGCCAAGCCTCTACTTTGGGCCAGTGCTGGCGGGCATCGTGGTCCTGAATTTCTTGGGCTACCTTTATGGACGTGATCCCCGCGTCTTCGGTGAAGGGCAGGGCGATCCCCGACTCCCGTGCCAGCGCCCACAGCCTTTCCACCATCAAGGAGTCGAGCGCCATCTCACCCATTTTGGGATACGCCTTCCGTCCCAGCACCAGTAGCGCCTCCCGGAAAGCGAAGGGCGTCTCGGCCTCCCCTTGCTTCCGCTGGAGAAACCTCATGCGGGCGTTTCGCGGTAGGCCAAAAATGGCCCCTTGCAGCGCCATCGACTCTGGTGCCCCTCCCGTATGGTCCTGCTCGTCCACCACAGTTGCCATTGCTGGCCAAACGTGCGGCGCTATTCCACTACACATACATACCTTCATTTGTTCATTTTAAATATTAAATTAAAATGTCTAAACTAACGTTCTGCAAGGGGCCATTGCAAACATGATGCCTTGAATAAAGGTGTCAGTTTTTGTGCCAGTTAAAAGGGTAAAACCTATTTCTAACGTTCTGCTGTTGCTCGACATTTTATGTAGTTATTATCTAGATCTGATTTTGATAAATTTCTTAGGTACAATATATAGCTATACTTATAATTTTAATACATCTCTTGTACATTAATTGTGTTTTGATCATATTTATCTTAATTCCACGTTGCAGGCTTCTTTCTGAAGTTTTTCAAAATTTGTTGTGGTTAATTTTGATTACTTATAATGACCTTATTAGAGGCATTTTAAAAAATTTCGTACACTCTCTCTGTTTATGTTTGTGCCTTTGTTTCCCAAATGTACTTCTTTTTAATTCAGTTTTTATACATTTGTTGTATCCTGTAACTAACCACACGGAAACGTCTGCTGGAGGAAACGCGTTTATTGAACAACTCTTAACACTCTGTTAAACGCTACTCTGTTAGCCACTACTCTGTTAACACGGAGAGGTACGACCCCTTCCACTTGATAGCCTAAGGGAGAGTCAGCCTCCCTTCTAGCGTACTCTACCCACTCCGGGCTATGCACACTCCGGTCCCTTGCGATGGCGGCTATGGGAAGGCTGGACCGACCGACCCACCCAGGGTACAGGACTCGCCCTGGACCGCTTCAACCCTGGCTTAGTGAGAGCCTCAGGGAGGGTCTCCAGGGGGTCCGAGCGACCTCGGCTCCGCTACAACCGGCTTTACGAGAGCCATGGTAGAGGGTCCCCGGATCGCTGGTCCAGTCTTCAGATCTTCGGATGTCTTCGAGCTTGAGTTGGCGAGTACTGCCCCGATCGTCCCAAGGGATGCCCTTTTATGCCCAGGTCGGGGTCACCCCTCCCCTCATGACCCCCCCCCCGCCTATAACCTTCTGGAAGGTCTTATCTTAAGGGGTCTTAGGAAGTGGTGGGGGGGGGGGTCCCCCTCCCCCTCAGCCCCCACCCCTGGGGGTTCTGGGGTGTCAACCTCCGGTCACGGGGGAGGAGGGGGGGAAGGCTCTTATCTTAAGGGGTCTTAGGAAGTGGTGGGGGGGGGGTCTCCCTCCCCCTCAGCCCCCACCCCTGTCGGCCCGTGAGTGTGGTGGCAGGTCAGCTGCCCACAGCGCCTTATTACGGCGCAATACATTAAAATATCCCATGAAAGCATATCTTGCCTGACTCCTGTTCTGATGTGTTTTACAATATGTTTATGCAACCTCTGCATAGCGGATTCTCACCTGTGTATTCCCCTCCTGTGTTGTATGAATACTGTTACCAAAATGTCTCCATTCGTTGTCCCCATTGGCGCGTTGATTTGTTCATATTCCTTTGCACGAGCTATAATTTGCGATTTACCATTGATCAGTCTTGCAGATGTTATGTTCTTATTTTGTAATGACATATTCAATCACTTGTGCTGTAAACATATTTTGCAATTCTTTTATGAATGGCCTTCTGTGTATTCTGTCACGAAAGCAACTCATTTTGCACTCTATAATGCACAAAGACAGGTGTTATTAGACTTTTGATAAACTAACCACATGTATAAATATGCACTTAAAACGCGTATCATAGGATATAACGATTTGTGGAACAATATCACATTTAATATACCTAACTTACAGCTTCAGAATAATTGGAGCGGCTGAGTGTTAGTGCTAATCTTGGCTGAGCTGGGGTCTCTCAGTTGCTAAAATGCACTGGCCCAGTGGGGGTTGGGTTAAGGGGAGATTGTGATGACACTGAAATAGCCAAGACAGAGAGAGGAGAGCCGAAAGAGCGAGAGAACCAAGAGATGCCGAGATAAGGGAGCGCTGAAACGGACAGGAGCTCTGGGATACACATATATGATGGGAGAAGCAATACTCGGAAATAGAATATATAGCCAAGGAGACAAAACAGAAAGAGGGAGAGTTGGGCGAGTCTGAGAGCCAACATAGTATACACAAGAGCAGACAGTGAAAAGTGAGAGCTGCAATGCATCCCAGATAGTCACCATGGGAAGCCCCTCTGCCTCCATCTTCGTTGTCGCTTCACTGCTGCTGCTGTCGCCATCCACTGCCCTTTCCGAGGACCAGAGGATGGAGGCTTCGACTGCCCCCCCAAGCGGCGGTGCCAGGTGGCCACTTGGCATTGATTTATCGCTGTTACTATCGTCGTTGAATTAGGAAGGCGCTTACAGTGGATGTCTAACATTACTCTTTTGAAATGATCGTTTGAATTAACACAACAGTATAAATGTGCAGTAAATACGTTTACTACACTCTACATTTGAAAATGCCATGCATGTCGTACTGCTATTTTCAGCGTTATGGATATTAAATAAGTAATGGTTTTATTTTTTATGTTAATTGTAGGGCTGTTCTAAAATGAGAAAAGGCAAAATTAGTCCATGCCCCTCTGTTACATCACGCTGTGCAAATATGTATGATGAACTTTTGTAAATATGATTGATAGTCTTGGTTCATGGGGTCATTATATAGCTGAAACCACAGTCAAAATTGTTAATCTTAATCAACATCATCCTAATTCCGCGGCTCTCTGGCAGCATAAAGATTAACATTCGGCTCATAACCTAGGTTTCCTATTTCGTCAGAAAAACGTTGTTTCTCTACATTTTGCAATTTCATTGTGGTATTTGATGTGTGAATTTGACCAATTGGGCATGTTTTAATACGTAATTTAGCAAAGGTGTTCTTTGCTTTGTGTTTGTGGTCTATCTTCATATTAAGTTATGCAAATTGTGGTAGCATTGCTTGAAAATGATCTCAAATCCAGGATCTGTCAAATGATTTAATGAGGCGCTTGAACACACAGAGTAACTCGATATTTGTGGTCTAGAGGTTTGATGAGGTACCCTTGCTGTTACCCACCTAGGTTACAGGAAAGATGGACACCTTCATCGACCTTATTAAACACTTCTTGACATTCGTGTAGTGAGTCCAACTGAGTCGCAAACGTTGTCTTGGGAGCAACACGTTTTATGAACTCTTAGCACAACATACTCCAGGCTATTAACACAACATACTCCAGACTATTAACACAACATACTCCAGACTATTAACACAACATACTCTCGGGTGGTGACCACCCAACTAACCACGCTACGGCGGAACTAGACACGGTTCCGCTATCCCGGTCCGGACCACAAGCTGGGTTCCGGACCGCGTGGCTGGAGGCTTCTTCAAGCTTGACGTGGATCTCCTGCCTCTCCAACAGTAAGAACCCCGAGCCCATCTCAGGGCACCCCCCTTATAGCGGGCCAGGCTGGGGCCGGCTCCGCCTCTCGCACCGCCCAACTTCTCGATCTCTCTCGCCCTTGCCCGAAGGCTCGAGAGAGTTCTTCTCAGACCATGTGACCACCCATTGGCCCCCTCCACCGGTGGCCCCCCTCCAGGATCATCCAGTCACATGTCCCCAGGTCAGCCAGAGTATCGTGCCCACAACGTAACCCTAGCTGGCTGACACTCTCTCGCTCTCGCAACGGGAGCCCGCACCGCACGCTGTGCGTGGTGCCACCGCGCTTGACTAGCGCTCACCCAAGCCCTCACTAGGAAAGGTACTACACCCTGTGTCCGGGGTGTACACACAACAGCATACATCCCGCCATGGCCTCACAAGCCCGGCACCACACAGTGACATTCCCAGTCACTACATTAGCATTAGTAGGCAGCACTCAGCACCGGCAGATATCCATATTGACAATATTTACACCCCCCCCGCATCTCAGAACCATTCTGAGTGCGGACCAGCCCTCACAATTGGCATTGATCCAAATCCAATCCAGCAGAGGGCATTTAGGTGAGGGGTGATGCGTGCCACTGTCGTTGACCTGGATTAATACATTCAAGAGGTCTAGTAGCGAGTTAGGGGTTAGATATAGGCAGGGACTAGATTTTGGGTGCTATCATAAGTGGTGCCACATCAGCACCACAGTACAATACTATGATATTAATTTAATTTCTCGCCTCAAGTTATTCTAGTGGAGTTTGGTAGTGATCTGCCACTTGATCAGGGTTGGCAATACTATCACGCCATGTGTCATCACATAAGGGGTGCTGCCAAAGGCTGTACCCATTAAGCCATACTCACCTTCTTGCTCCTATGGTCCTCTCGTCCTTGTTATTTAGCTTCATTTAACTATGTTAACACTGAAAAATAGATGCAATGCTGTATTAAATATTGACAAAGCTTTCGTGACCGCAGGAATTCATACTCTTTGGGTCTTTCGATAAAGTCACGTAGATAGAAAAATAAGAAAAATAAAAAAATCATGACGTTTCGATCGCAACACAAGCGATCTTCTTCAGCTGAAAAAATACAGCAGGCGGACTGTTGAGGCAGGAAGAAATGTAGCGAGAGAGCTACTGCAGCCATAGGTTATAATGGTTTGAGATGGGTACAACCCAAGGATAAGTGGGCGGGGCTAGAGATGGAATTTGCAAGTAAATGTAAGATCGCAGAGCTAGGGTATACCTCGGCCATTGTATTGCTAGAGATTAAGATCGCAGAGCTAGGTAAACCTCGGCCATTGTATTGCTAGAGATTAGCATGTCAATCTGTTAATGTAACCCCACGAATACGGTGCTGAAGAAGCCATTGTATTGCTCGAGATTAGAGATTAGCATGTCAATGTGAGATGGTTCCCGCAGCAGCGGCTGTGTTAATGAGAGACATTCAGCCTGTTAAACAACGAGCACCACCGCCGCATCGAGGAAAAGGGAGCAGCAGCTATGTTAGTGAGACATTTAGCCTGTTAATGTAAAGACATTTAAAAGGTAATGTAAATTTTGATTTAAAGCTTTCGTGATTGCAGGGATTCATATTCTTGGTTCTTTCGGTAAAGTCACGTAGACGGGAAACAATAAAATAAAAATATATAAAACAATAAATATTATGTTTTTGTTTCCCTTCTACGTGACTTTACCGAAAGAACCAAGAATATAAGGTAATGTAACTCAGAGAGTCGGAAATAACTGCTAAAAGGCAGGTAGGATGGAAGCATCACAGCCAGTTATGACTTTACCTGGTTAATGACGTCCTTCCAATGATTGTTCAGTTTGTACCCATCTTCTCGGTTGAAATTGTGTCTGTCTTTATATATCTGGATAGCTTTATAAACAAATCTTTGTTGATAGCCAGTGGGTTTGCATAGTACCTTCGTCTTGGAGAAATCAATTTCATGTGTGTCCACAGCTTTAAAACAATTATCAGCCACGACAGAAGTGTTGGTCCTGCCGTTTTTCAGATCCGCCTTATGTTCGCGAACACGGTCTGAAACATGTCGCTTAGTTTCCCCAATGTAACTACTGCCGCAGGCACAGCTTAGTTTGTAGACACCGGGGTATTGCATGCCAGGGATCACATCCTTCACAGATGGGATCAGATCACGAATTTTATGTACTGTGTTGAATCGGACCTAGATCTTGTGTTTGCTCATGATTTTGTATTGCAATTTAACATATCTGCGCGTTAACATTGTAAAACTAGAATTATCATGAAAGTTATTAAATTAATCGTTTTCAAAATTGCGTAAAATAACCAACATTTCTCAAATTTTTTTTACCACCTTTCAAGGAAACATAAGTTTATCATTGGCTGCAAATTTTAACATTGCCATTGCTTTATTGGCCGTCAATTTAGCGTAGGTTGTGCAAGTGTAATTGCAGCTGGGAAGAATTGCAATCCAGCAGCAGGCAAGTTTGTCATTTGCAGTGTCTACGAGCAGGCGTTGTGTGCAAGTAACTGTGGCACTACACACCCCCTTCGCATCTGTCCTTAACAAGGTTTACAAAAGCCAGAATAACATCCATCATTGAAATTGTTTAATCACAAATGAAAATGCTGTCTGCATTGGTACTCCAATGATACGAATCAGTCTTGGCCAGCCTATCTCCATCTAATTCTAGCACAGGAGCAACACCCCAAGACTCCCATGTCAAATCTACATGAGGCTCCGTGGGCTCAGCCCTCTTTGCTCCATCCACCCTGCCTCCTGTCCCTTCCCACCATGCATGCCCAGGAGCATGGGGGTTAATTGTTATCTTTTAAAAAGTTTGCTATTAACAAAAGTTAATGCAAGTGTGGGCTAGTTAAGCATATTCATACAAGTTAAACTAAAGGAAGTGATTCATATTCTTGGTTCTTTCGGTAAAGTCACGTTGAAGGGAAACAATAAAATATATTATTATTTTATATATTATTATTTTATTGTTTCCCTTCAACGTGACTTTACCGAAAGAACCAAGAATATGAAATATATATTATTAATGAAATAATATATATTTTATTGTTTCCCCTCAACGTGACTTTACCGAAAGAACCAAGAATATGAATCACTGCAGTCACGAAAGCTTTAAATCAAAATTTAAAGGAAGTGATGTAATGGAGAGGCATCCTGTTACCATGTTGACCCTGTGACATCACAACTGGTTCTGTAGTGGGCCCACATAGCAGCATGTGTGGGGGCCGACGTCCATCCCACCGCCCTCGCTGGGCAGGTGAGACACGACGTCCGCCCCTTCCGCTCCTTCCTCCACCGCATCGATCGGCTCTGCCGGGCCCCCGCCGGGCCCCCGCTGACCGGGTGATCTGCCCGCCCGCGCTAGCGCTCTCTCTGAGGGACATAACGAAACTGCTGGCTCACCGCCGCACGGAGTTAACCCACACTCACCCATGTACACCACAGCCAACGCTAACGCAGGGCCACGACCGCACTCGCACCTGCGGGCGATTATCTCCAAGCACACGCGCACACGCTGCGGCTCCGCGTTCACTCTCCCGTGCACACCACCACTCACACTAACGCGGCGCACAGCGGTACGACCACACCCACACCTGCAAGCGATTACCTCTTAACACGTGCGCACATGTTGCGGCTCTGTGTTCACTCTTCTCACAACGCGTTTCCCCACGCAGTCGCTCCGCACGTAAATCGCAGACACCACACCGATGTTCTGTGCTAGCTTTTATTCGCGGCGCAAATACATACTACCTCGGGGAATATTTCGTGAGAAGAGCCTAGCTTACCACGTACCTCGAAGCTGCACTCGCTGGTATCACACGGATGCTGCGAGCGGCTCGAGAAGGCAGAGAGTGGGTCTTGGCGGCCAAGACGTTGAAGAGGACGAAGGAGAAGAGACCGAAAATGGTCCCGGGTTACTCTTTTTATTCCCTTAACTTCAAAAGCTGGGGTGACGTCGTACCGCGCGGCCAATCGTGCGCTTACCTGTGATTGTCGCTCACTTGCACCTTTTCCTGCATGGCCTATTCCCCTAACTTCACAGGCCTGGGGTGGCGTTGTTATGCGCGGCCAATCGTGCACCTACCTGTGGTTACCGCCCCCTGTTACCGTGTCTTCCTTGGTGTGCCGTGTTTGTCCTTGTTGCTCATTGTCTGGAAGGGAGCCCGGCTGGCAAACACACACCCTGCGAGTGTGTATTCAGTACGGGGGTCGGGAGGGGGGAGGCAGACGTGCTGCGATTCTCCTGACGTCATGGTCTGCTCTTCTTGCTTAATATTCCACCCTCAGTCCCTCCCGATATCGTGAATAACTCATTTCAGCTCCAGTGAACTTTTTTTTTGCGCCCATACAATTTTAAGCCAACTCAGGGCTACCGCAATGTCATCTGTCCTGCGAGAGTCAGCCAATCTCCTGGCACCGGGAAACCGTGGGACTTTCCTCCTAGGGACCCGTCGGATGAAAACCTGTTGCACCAGGCGATCCCCCACCAGGACACTACACGTGTGCGCTGCGTGTGTGTGCTCAGGTGGGGGGCAGGGGGGAGTCATGGGGCTTGCAGAGTTGCTCCGTGGCCGTGGCACCACACATGCCCATGGTATTGGATGGCCTGGTATGGCTGCCATAATGCAGGCCTCTGGGGGCCAGGCCATTGAACAACCAAGCCAACTTGCTCCGAGTGGCCGTAAAGCCATGGCATAAGTAGGTTGGTGGAGGGTCTGCTAAATAATAAATATCCAGTCGGCCATTTGAAATAAGGTGAAGCAAGATTCAAAAGTGTACAAAAGAAACCTCACATAGCAAAATTCAAAACACAGAGCTTGTAATAATTGTTTCACTTCCTATTCATATTCTTAGCTCTTTCGGTAAAGTCACGTTGAAGGGAAACAATAAAATAATAAAGTATATATATAAAAAACAATAAAAATTCTCACGACGTTTCGACCATAATACAAACCGTCGTCATCAGGTGTGTCGGCTTGCATAAATGTATTTATTTTTAAACGGTGTATGTATTTATTTAAAAAAAAAAACGCCAGCGCCACGCGCAGCGATTTGGCAGTTTATTTATAAGGACTAGTCCATCTATGTTCTGAAAAGAGGAGGGGGGAGACGAAAAATTAATGTATGCTGTCTGAAAGCCACTGTAAGCGTGAACAATCAATTAAGACCTGAAATGGTTTATCAAATCTTTCCAATGATTGCTAAGCCAGAATCCATCTTCTCGGTTGAAATTGTCTCTGTGCTTGTATATGTGGATAGCCTCATGAACGAATCTCTCATGGTAGCCAGATGGCTTGCAAAGAACCTCTGTCTTGGAGAAGTCAATGTCATGTGAGCCTACTGAATTATAACAATGATCTGCCACGGCCGAGGTGTTGGTCCTACCGTGTTTAAGGTCTGCTTTGTGTTCACGAATGCGGTCCGAGACATGGCATTTGGTTTCTCCAATGTAACTACTACGACAGAGGCAACTTAGTTTGTAGACACCAGGGTACTGTATGTCCGGAATCACATCTTTTACAGACGGAACCAGATCACGGATTTTATGTAATGTGTTGAAACGGACCTGGATCTTGTGATAATTCTAGATTTTGGAGATCTTTTTTGTGATCCCCGCAATGTAGGGTAAAGTGATGGTTTTGAAAGGCTCCTCAAGAGGGTCCTTCTTCATGGTTTGAGTGATAGCTTTGCGGATTGTATAGTCGGAGTAACCATTAGCCTTAAGAGCTTGGTGTACGTGCTTGAGTTCACTGCCTATGTGTTCCTGGTCGGATATGCATTGGGCTCTATGATACAGAGTCTTGATGAGAGAATTCTTCTGTGATGGATGGTGGTGGGAATCCGGTTTCAGATAAGCATCCGTATGGGTAGCTTTCCTGTAGACAGAGTGGCTCATTGAACCATCAGGTCTCTTTTTAATTAGGACATCCAAAAAAGGTAGCTTGCCATCTTTTTCGACTTCCATGGTAAATCTGATGGCTGGGTGTATGGAATTGATGTGGTCGAAGAATTGGTCTGGAGCAGGCCGGCCATGTGGCCAGATGACAAAAGTGTCATCCACGTACCTTTTCCATAAGGTTGGGCGCAGAGTGGCAGTCTGGATGGCGTCAGTCTCAAATTTCTCCATGAAAATGTTAGCTATAACCGGAGATAGGGGGGAGCCCATTGTGGTGCCCTCAGTTTGTAGAAAGTTCCATTCCAAGTGAAGTACGTATTGGTTAAACAGTGTCTCACCAAGGGGGGTACCTCAGTGTTTAGTCCTTGATGATCCAAGTCTTCAATGATTGCGATGGTGTCAGGTACAGGAACCTTGGTGAATAAGGAAACTACATCAAAACTGACAAGCAGGTCGTCTGGGGACAGGGAAATACCCTTGATTGTCGATACCAGGTGAGTAGAATTTTGAACCGCAGAGGTGTTTTTTTCCAGTGAAAGGACGCAGGATTTCAGACAAAAAACGAGCCAGTTTGTAGGTGGGGGAGTTGATAGTAGAGACGATGGGACGAAGGGGTGTATCTACTTTATGTATTTTTGGTAAGCCGTATAATCTTGGTGGCCTGGCAGCAGAAGGTTTCAACGAAAACTGTTTAGATTGATCAATTAATGCGGTTGAATCAGAAATTATTTTGTTGGTTTGTGTGACGAGGCTGTTGGTGGGATCTCTTTTTATTAATGTACAACTACCATCGTCGAGTAATTGTTTAATTTTGTTGTATTCTATTTTATCCATGATGACAGTAGCATTGCCCTTGTCAGCTGAGAGGACTACAATATCATCCCTATTTTTTATTTATATAATTCAAAACGCTCATCTTTGCTGAGGTTGCTAGCTGGCATCTTAGCGTTTTTGAGGGTTGCAGCGATTTCAGATCTTGCTACGTCTGCAGCGATGTGACCCAGGCCCCTGAGAGCAACGTCTACTTGGGCAATTATATCATTAACTGGTATGTGTTTAGGTGTGACTGCAAAGTTTAGACCTTTAGCTAAAACAGATTTCAGACCATCGGAAATAGAACTGTTACTGCAATTAATTACGACTTTGTTAACGTCTAACTTTTTGGTGTGTGGGTCCGGTCTTTTGTTGAAGAGGAGGTTAAATTTGGAAATCAGGTTGTCCTTACATTTGGTCGACATAGTAGCAGCTGAAGAGGCAGTCATATTGTCTACATGTTCCCAATCCGATGTGGACATTGTTGCCGTCAATGATAAGTGTGATTTGTTTCACTTCCTTTGTGGTCCTGACTGCTTCCAGGAGGAGGCTACCATTCTACTTTGTTCCAGCCACCCTTCCTGGGCAAGAGGCATGGACAGGTGCACTCACATCTTGTCACAACATAATCCATGAGGTTGTCACACCTTTGTCTCTCTTGCAGACACGTGTTTTGAACTGCTAATTTGTATTTCATCAACTCAAATATACAATTTTAATATTATTAATGCCCACAACTCTACCACAATGCAATTATTGAACTACAACTCTAGTTGTTAATCAATTATCGATATTTAGATAATCATTTTCGAAATGGATTATCATTTCACAAAGGAATGAGATTCATAATTGAATCCAAATAAATTTTAGTGACTATTTGAATTGCTTGATACGTGCAGACTTTATAAATGGCCGCTGTGTTGGAGTGTGAAAGGTCAGTCGCAGCCATGATGGGCACCAATGGATGGCAGGCCTTGTACACAGCTAGGTTGTTTCAGTACACATTAAACTGATTTGCAAAACCAAAATAAATAAATAAAACCCTACTACATTACTACCCCGGTTTATGTCTCCCCATTTTACGTCGTTTCACAAATACGTCGTCACCTTATTAATCCACTACCCTGATTCGTGTTGCCTCAACCCATAATTACATTGCTGATAGCATCCTTCCATTCTCGTTTCCATCACCTCGGCCTTAAACTCCACCTACCTGTACAGGAACTACTTTGCGTCGTGCATAATGAAATATAGTGTAGACTACAATATATATTATTTACGTACAATATTTTGGTGATTTTTAGAATGGCATTGTACTCTGTATAATTTGTGTTAAAGTTTACTGCTGTGCACTAGTGTTGAGGAGCAGTATTTTTTGTAATTTAATGTAAGATTTGAACATTAACACAGCTTCACCGTACCCTCCGCTGTCTTTGTTTAGCTCCTGTGCCAACATCGCTTTGATTGATGTCGATAGATATTTGTCATTGCATCTTTCAGGAACGGATCCCCGACGTGAACTGGGTATTACTGTATTTGGTTGACATTTTGAGTGAGCCAGATAGAAGCCAGATAGAAGCTTGGTTCTCTGAAAGGCCTCTAGTATTTTCAGTTTTACATAGCAACTTTACAACACTAACATAAAATGTTTTAAATATGATTTCACCCATTCTCTGAACTATTTTGATTATTCTATGCAATGATATCAAAATGTAATACAGAATTTAAAATAACATTTTTAAATAACATTTATAATGCTTTAAGATTTTGATTTAAAGCTTTCGTGCCTGCAGGGATTCATTTTCTTGGTTCTTTCGGTAAAGTCACATAGAAGGGAAACAATAAAATAATAAAAATATAAAAAATAAAATTCTCACGACGTTTCGACTGCAACACAAGCAATCATCGTCAGGTGTGAAAACCACAACAAGAAAATTTGAAAAAAGTGGCGGTTATTTTTAACGTTAGCACCACGGAGAGCGATTTGGCAGTTATTCAGATGGACGAATCCATCTATGTTCGGAAAAGAGGAGGGGAGAGACGAAAAATAACGGATGCGGTCTGAAAGCCACCTTAAGCGTGATGAATCAATTAAGACCCAAAATGGTTTATCAAATCCTTCCAATGATTGCTAAGCCAGAATCCATCTTCTCGGTTGAAATTGTCTCTGTGTTTGTATATGTGGATAGCCTTATGAACGAATCTCTCATGGTAGCCAGATGGCTTGCAAAGAACCTCTGTCTTGGAGAAGTCAATGTCATGTGAACCTACTGAATTATAACAGTGATCTGCCACGGCAGAGGTGTTGGTCCTACCGTGTTTCAGGTCTGCTTTGTGTTCACGTGACTTTACCGAAAGAACCAAGAATATAATGCTTTAAGAGTTTCTATTTTTAACATTATAATTGTATTATATATGAAAGAAGATGCATACAAATCGCCCAATGTTTTAATTTCCCCAGGACAACTGAAGAAATTGAACATGTAGCTCCACATTCCTTACAGTATATGATTTGCCTGCCATGCAGCCTTAGGCCCAGTTATGCTTTCCATCACCTTGCATGGGTTAAATCTGTGAGCATATTGAACAGTAGAGGCATGGGTAAGTTACTTGAGTGACACGAGTTGTCAACGAGAACAGATTTACAGATCACGTGAAGCAAAATGAACACACTCACAGCTATGCATGTAATTTCAGAAAAGACTTCTGCGCAGAAACGGAGCCATGTTATACTATGCAGACAAAGTCATTGGAGCCGAGAGACTAAGCAATGTCTTAGGCAGAATAATTGAACGTTTGGAGTGCAAAGAGAAGAATGTGAGCGATATATATTTTTTTACAAGGGACAATTCAAAGAGTCGAGTGCTTAGAAGGCTTCCACGGTTTTCAATCATGGTGAATATGTGAGACGTGAAAGTAATTCGATGTTCAGGTCGAATAGCATCGGATTAGATGATATAGTTGAAAACAACATCGCTGTGACAAAGCGAGAGACTGACAAATAACACTTTCAACACAATAAGCAATAGCAACGGCAATGGCCATTATCGTGGAATGAGAAGAGTAAACCAAAAAAACAATTCCTTCAGAAACAACATTGTCAGTGGCAATAACATGGCATACACCGGCAATAAAATCAACGCCTATGTTGGACTTTCACACCGCGCGTAGCCAATCATGCTACTCGGAGCTGCGGGGAAGGATAACAAACTAAACACAAACAGCAGTTATAAAGAAATGATTCAAAACTAATTTCTTCTAATATCTTTCAGAGGCTGCTGCCCGTGGTAGCTCGCCTCGCGGTGGTAGTCAAGCATCAAATCCCAGGGTTTGCTCCCCCACAGACACGATGGTGCGTGATATAACAACAACACGTTCCATCACGAATCAGCTACCCCTTGGATTCCTGACAAAGAACTCTGGGAAGAAAGAGAATGGAATTCAGCCAAGGCAATATAATCGTACACGGCGCGATCAACCTGGGGCAAGATCCCCAGCAATCGGAGATGCTGGGGCAAAGGGCTTTGATGGCCAAACACAGGTGAGGATGTATTCAGCCTGTTCCCATATACTGTATATTTAATACAGATTTTTGATTAACCAAACATTGATTAACCAAAGCCGCGATATGTTAACTACCTTGCCTGGTATACAGGGAGTCGTGGATTCGATCCCGACCCTGACGCCCTCATATTCTTGGCTTCCCTTACACTTGCTGAGTGTCTAATTTCCTTATCACGATATTATATGAGCGTGCTTGGTGCCCTATGTTTAGATCTTGCCACCCATCATTACAATTGGGTTATACATTTTAACAGGTGAACTGTTCTTTGAGTCTTTCGGTAAAGCCACGTAGATAGAAAAATTAAAAAAATTATCACGACGAACAGGTGACCTGTTTCAGCCGAATCTACACAGGCTACTTAATATATAATGGGATAGTGTTTCATGTAGTCCAGTACTGAGTTCACATTAATTACTATGTCAGATTAATGACATGTGGAAAACCATACTCTACACAAAATGAACATAGAATCAGATCAGCGTTTGCAGTGGGTTCGTTATTGATATTTTGGGGCTGTGGTATTTTCTTTTGGAACTGTTGTGAGTCATGACGTGACTCCAATATCAGAGTTCTTATATAATTGGTGATACAATGCATATATAATAATTTTAATCTTAAAGCATCTTTCACCCGGAGGTGCTGTACAGAACTTAACAAAAACTATAATGGAAATGTTTTTCGTCCAGTAATTTGTGACAAATCTCGGACGACCAACTTGCTTCACAAGAGAACCCAGTTTACAGCTGCATTGATTTGAACCCTGGATATAAACCAGCCTGGTTGAAAGCCGCGACCACAAGCCACCACTGCAAATGTGGCGATGTTATGTCAATTGATATTTAAATGGAAAATAATATTTGAAGAGAATGTAATAACTAGCGTTCTATTTGTAAACGCACAACTACACATTCATGATGTTCACGCATACAGACCTCAACTCGACCTTTACAGGACTCCTCAAGCCCAGGAATCCTGGTACATTCGGTGCGCGTGCTTGGGGACACAGATCACAGTGTCGTTCTGGCGTGGCGCGTGGGCCCCATTAACTGGGACATGAGAAGATCACACGGAACTGACGGCATCATTGGGCCTACAGAGGAGATTAGAGCTCGAGATCCAGACGGTGAGCGAGAAGGAAGAACGGAAAATGAAGAGGGAGGTAGCACTGTCAAAGAAAGGGGAACTGGGAGGGGAACTGGAAGGCGAGGAAGGATGGGAGCTCCTGGGTCTGGAGGGTTCAGCATCTTGTACGCACGCCTGGGCGAGCAACAGATGCGTCGCTTGCGCGTGCCGCCTGACCACACACGTGCCACAGTACCAGGCCTGGAACCGTATGCCCCGTACGTGGCTTGTGTGGTAACACGGAGTGGCATTGGTAGAAGGTGGCAGCACATGCCGCGACGTGAGCAGTGCGTGGTATTCTCCACCGATGAGGCGGCACATGCCGCAGGCACGCAGCGCTTCATCAACGCTGTGGTGGCGTGTGTGGCCGGCGTCATTAGCGCACCACTCGCCGCACTGCTATGCTGCAGTGCGGTCAAGCGCCGATGTCGGAGGATGTATGGCCAGCGCTTCCAAGGTACGGGAAGATGCGGGAGGGGGAAGGGGGCGGGTGGGGAAGGAAGTCGCAACGTCATGCTTGAGGGTGTACCGGTGTGATCAATGAGTGGATCTTTATTTGGTTTAAGTTATCTCGCATTGTGAAATATTGAGTTTTGAGCTTACTTTCCACCCAAAAATCTGGAGAGCACAGATTCGATATTCATTTACTCATTGTGATAACATATTACATATTTAAGAATGCACATCTAGTGGTGCACATCTTTAATGACAACTGCCATTTTACCCTGGTCTCAGACTCTAACTACGGTTGATTAAACCTTCTAAAATAACGTAAAAAAACAACAAAAAATAAAAAATTTCACGATGTTTCGGCCACCACACAAGTGGCCTTCATCAGGTGAAGGGACCAGACTGTCTACAGGACAGCGCTGGAGTGAACACAGCCAAGCTCAGACCGCGACCTTTAAGCTGTGCGAGAGGAAGCAGAGCGCCTTGAAAAAGGAATTAGCATAAAAATTAGCATTTAATTGGCGGACTTAGCATGATGACAAAGGAATTAGCATGATGACAAAGGAATTAGCATGATGAACGATGTTCAGGGGGGGAGCTCCCCCCCTGAACATCGTTCATCATGCTAAGTCCGCCAATTAAATGCTAATTTTTATGCTAATTCCTTTGTCAAGGCGCTCTGCTTCCTCTCACGCAGCTTAAAGGTCGCGGTCTGAGCTTGGCTGTGTTCACTCCAGCGCTGTCCTCTAGACAGTCTGGTCTCTTCACCTGATGAAGGCCACTTGTGTTGTGGCCGAAACGTCGTGAATTTTTTTTATTTTTTTTATTTTTTACGTGACTTTACCGAATAGAACCAAAGAGTATGGATCCTTGCAGTCACGAAAGCTTTAAATCTAGAACTTCTAAAATAGGTTAAGCTATACAAGCCTCACCTGTGTTCGCTGAGGCATAGTATCACGTGGTCTATAATTTAATACAATCTGTAGGATCTAACCAAGATTCTCCAAAATATTATTCCACTAACATTTAAAGCATAAGTAATGACTGTATAATACAAATACAGTCTGTATTTGTCACTGTTTGGTGCCAGGCTTGCGAAGTCACGCCGGTAACGTGATTACGGGCAGTCTGGGTTATGGACTGCAGTACCAACTCTAGCGGTGTTTGGGTGAGTGCTGGTAAGCGCGGAGGCACCGCGAGCAGTGTGCGGTGCCGGCTCCCAGTGAGGGAGCGAGAGGGAGCGTCAGCCAGCCAGGGTTACTCTGGGGCAGGATACCTTGGCTGACCTGTTGTCACGTGACTGGACGATATTGGAGGGGGGCCACCGGTGGACGGGGGCCGAGGGGCAGTCACGTGGTTCCGAGGGGCTCTCGGGAACATTCGAGAAGGAGCTCGAGAAGCCTGGAAGGTGGTGTTGTAGCGTGGTTAGATGGGCATTCGAGACCCGAGTGTAGGTTGTGTTATGTTGCGTACTGTTATGTGAATAAATAGTGTTGCTCCCGAGATAACTTCTGCGACTTAATTGGACTCACTACACATGTAAACACATACATACGTGGCCACAAACTCCAGATGTCTGCATTATGCCTGTACGTGTGTGAGCAGAGGAAGAGTATCTGCATGAGATGTACGTTAAATTCGAATCAATGGCTGTGCGTCCTGAACTCCCTCTCACAGGCGAAGAGGGGATGCCCCCAAAACAGCACCTCCACCCCAGACCCGCAGACTCAGAGGGGCCCCTGAAGGCTGAGAGTGCCCGTGATTAATTCTATTGTTAGCACAACCATATAATGGGCCGGTGGTATACTTCCACGAGTCACTATTAAAGATTAGGGACTTGAAACTATTGTTTTGGAGTGGAAGTAGATGAAAGGTATGAGGGGGTAATGGGGGCATCTCTATGTATTTGTTGGAATGGAGGATGGATGGACGGATATGCAGATCGGTCTGCATGGTTCAAAACCATTGTTATCTCTTTCTTTAAAGAGGCAATAAAAAATCTACATTAAACAGCTTAATGTGTCTTCTGTCAGTCTATCTCAGTCGCAGAATTTACTTGAGTGATTTTAATTGTGCAGAAACTAGTGAGGTCTGATTCATATTGTTTGGGTATTTCGGTAAAGTCACGTACAGTGAGGGAAAAAAGTATTTGAACCCCTGCTGATTTTGTACGTTTGCCCACTGACAAAGAAATGATCAGTCTATAATTTTAATGGTAGGTTTATTTGAACAGCGAGAGACAGAATAACAACAAAATCCCGAAAAACGCATATCAAAAATGTTATAAATTGATTTACATTTTAATGAGAGAAATATATATTTGACCCCTCTGCAAAACATGACTTAGTACTTGGTGGCAAAACCCTTGTTGGCAATCACAGAGGTCAGACGTTTCTTGTAGTTGGCCACCAGGTTTGCACACATCTCAGGAGGGATTTTGTCTCACTCTTCCTTGCAGATCTTCTCCAAGTCATTAAGATTTCGAGGCTGCCGTTTGGCAACTCGAACCTTCAGCTCCCTCCACAGATTTTCTATGGGATTAAGGTCTGAAGGCTGGCTAGGCCACTCCAGGACCTTATTGTGCTTCTTCTTGAGCCACTCCTTTGTTGCCTTGGCCGTGTGTTTTGGGTCATTGTCATGCTGGAATACCCATCCACGACCCATTTTCAATGCTCTGGCTGAGGGAAGGTTCTCACCCAAGATTTGACGGTACATGGCCCCGTCCTGTCCCCTTAGCAGAAAAACACCCCCAAAGCATAATGTTTCCACCTCCATGTTTGACGGTGGGGATGGTGTTCTTGGGGTCATAGGCAGCATTCCTCCTCCTCCAAACACGGCTAGTTGAGTTGATGCCAAAGACCTCCATTTTGGTCTCATCTGACCACAACACTTTCACCCAGTTATCCTTTGAATCATTCAGATGTTCATTGGCAAACTTCAGACGGGCATGTATTTGTGCTTTCTTGAGCAGGGGGACCTTGTGGGCACTGCAGGATTTCAGTCCTTCACAGCGTAGTGTGTTACCAATTGTTTTCTTGGTGACTATGGTCCCAGCTGTCTTGAGATCATTGACAAGATCCTCCCGTGTAGTTCTGGGCTGATTCATCACCGTTCTCATGATCATTGCAACTCCACGAGGTGAGATCTTGCATGGAGCCCCAGGCCGAGGGAGATTGACAGTTCTTTTGTGCTTCTTCCATTTGTGAATAATCGCACCAACTGTTGTCACCTTCTCACCAAGCTGCTTGGAAATGGTCTTGTAGCCCACTCCAGCCTTGTGTATGTCTACAATCTTGTCCCTGACATCCTTGGAGAGCTCTTTGGTAATGGCCATGGTGGAGAGTTTGGAATCTGATTGATTGATTGCTTCTGTGGACAGGTGCCTTTTATACAGGTAACGAGCTGAGATTAGGAGCACTCCCTTTAAGAGTGTGCTCCTAATCTCAGCTCGTTACCTGTATAAAAGACACCTGGGAGCCAGAAATCTTTCTGATTGAGAGGGGGTCAAATACTTATTTCCCTCATTAAAATGCAAATCAATTTATAACATTTTTGACATGCATTTTTCCTGATTTTGTTGTCGTTATTCTGTCTCTCACTGTTCAAATAAACCTACCATTAAAATTATAAACTGATCATTTCTTTGTCAGTGGGCAAACGTACAAAATCAGCAGGGGATCAAATACTTTTTTCCCTCACTGTAGATAGGTTCAAAGATATAATAATAACAAAAAACTACGATGTTCCAATTGCAACACAAGCGGTCGTCATCAGAAAAAGGGGGGTTAGCTTCTAAAGACAACTGCTTATAAAGGTTTGAAATGGGCGTAGCCCAAATGTCAGCAGCCATTTTTTTCTACCTACGTGACTTTACCGAAAGAACCAAAGAGTATAAACTAACCTGTGCCTGCGGCAGTAGTTACATTGGGGAAACTAAGTGACATGTTTCGGACCGTGTTCGTGAACATAAGGGAGATCTGATAATTATTTTAATGCAGTGGGCTCACACGAAATTGATTTCTGTAAGACGAAGGTACTTTGCAAACCCACTGGCTATCAACAAAGAGTCGTTCAATTAACATGCTAATCTTTCACATTAACATAGCCACCTTGGTGCGCTCGCCGTGGAGGATGCTTGGCGATCTTACATTAACATGCTAATTTTTACCTGGCAGCCCTTTGATTGGTGGAAATCCCACCACCGCCGCAGTCGCTGACCACCACTTACATTAACATTGGCTGCTGATATTTGGGCTACGCCCTTTTCAAACCTTTATAAACAGTTGTCTTCAGTAGCTATCCCCCCTATTCCTGATGACGACCGCTTGTGTTGCAATCGGAACGTCGTAGTTTTTTGTTATTTTTATTTTTTCTTTGAACCAATCTACGTGACTTTACCGAAAGACCCAAACAATATGAATTCCTGCAGTCACGAAAGCTTTAAGTCAAGATTTAGGTCTGATTTATGCCTGTGGGATTTGGCCGATGTATGATCAATATGATGATGACCTATGTCTCGCCGAGAAAATAGTTTGTCTGCTTTCCAACATATTCTTTGGGTCTTTCGGTAAAGTCACATAGATAGAAAAAATAATAAAAATAATATCACGACGTTTCGATCGCAACACAAGCAATCATCTTCAGGTGAAAAAGAGGGGGAAATCTGCCGAGGCAGGCTGTTTATAAAGGTTTAGAGATGGTTGGGGCAGCCAATCTTAACGTAGGAGAGGTTTTTGTAACCTGCAGTAGGTCTACACCAAAGAGCTGTTAACAAATGGTTTAGAGATGGGCGGGGCAGCTAATGCCAAAATGGGGGAGGTACTACGGAGCTGTGGGGGGTGGCCATTATATAATGAGAGACTATCTTTACTACCCGGCTTCGCCTGGGAATTGGATTCACCACGCCCGTCCCCCTTTGTCCCCCCAGTGGCGATGTTCACACACCACACCAGTTACTCGTTTGAGGCTGAGTCGACTTAGTGGAGGCCCAGGACCGGTTCAAATAATCGTCACCGGTGGTGGCCGTGAGCAGGAATCAAACTCGGGTCGCCGGATTTGTAGCGCAGCGCGCTAACCACTACACGACCGCTCCCCCCACACACAGGCGCGCGCGTCCATAGGTACACATACACGCGCTTGCTGCAGACACAACTTTCAGGGTGCGTATGGCAGTAAACGACTGAAATAATAAACCAATGCTGCGCGAAAAACGACTTAGAACTGCAACATATTTGTATTTCACTTTACCCGCGGAGGGTTGGGGGAGGTGACATCAGCGGGTACGCTCCCTTACACTTCCAAATACGGGTTACATAACAGATATGACGTCACAGCTCACTTGCCGTGCAAAATATATGCATTATTGTGCCGCCCCCCTCAAAAAGTATATATATATTTTTTATAATTTTTGCATGGTGTGCAGTCTGGAAAGTACCCACATGGCAAATTTCAAGTTTGTTACATGTCGGGAAGTACGCTAAACATTTTGAACAGACACATTCACAAATTTCCCTTTTATATATATGTAGAGTAGTAGTTAGTGATGTCATGTCACGCTCGCCCACCGGTACGATGACGTCAAGTATGGTGACGTCATGGACAGGGGGCGGGACGGTGACATCATGTCCCCCTGGGATATTTAGGTTGGGACCCGTGACGTGATCGAGGTCGTTGCGGGGAGCCAGGAACGTGTGATGTTGGGAGTTGGGACCCAGGGTAGGGGGAAATTAACACCAGGCTCAGGGAGCCTGGGGGTGTGCTAGGGAATCCCCAGTACCCTTCCCCTGGGAGTGAGACCAGGGTAGGGGGAAATTAACACCAGGCTAGAGTAGCCTGGGGGTTTGCTAGGGACTTCCCCAGTACCCCTCCCCGGGGGTGTGGAGTGTAGGCAGTGAGCGTGCAGTATACGGAGTCGTGTGTGAAGAAAAGTCCTTAATAAAACAACTGGCGCAAGCCCCTACATGAAGATCTGCCTCCGAGTCGTCATTTACGCCTCAACATATATATAGATTAGCATGTCAATGTAAGAAATTTGAAGCTCCGTGAGAGCTCGGACAGCGCAGTGGCCACATGGGGTTAGGGTTAGGGATTAGGTTTAGGGATGGGGTTTGGATTGGGGGTAAGGGTTAGGGGTTATGGATTCAGGTTAGGGGTAGGGGTTAGGGATTAGGGGTTAGGGGTAGGGGTTGGGGTTGGGGTTAGGGGTAAGTATTAGGGGTTAGGGATTAGGGGCAGGGTTAGGGGTTGGGGTTAGGGGTTAGGGATCAGGCTTAGGGGATGAGGTTGGGGTTGGCGTTAGGGTTTGGGGTTAGAGGTTAGGGGTTGGGGTTTAGGGTTGGAGTGTGGGGTTAGGGTTGGGTTAGGGGTTACGGGTAGGGGTTGGGGTTAGGGTTTACGGTTAGGGGTTGAGGTTAGCATTAGGGGTTATGGGTTAGGGATTAGGGTTTGGGGTTGGCGTTAGGGTTAGGGGTTAGGGTTAGAAGGGTTAGGGTTAAAAGGGTGAGGGTTAAGGGTTAGGATTCGGGTTTAGGGTTACGTTTAGGGTTAGGGTTTAGGGTTAGGGGTTAGGGTTAGGGTTTAGGGTTAGGGGTTAGGGTTAGGGTTTTAGGGTTAGGGTTTAGGGTTAGGGTTTAGGGTTAGGGTTAGGGGTTAGGGGTTAGGGTTAGGGGTTAGGGTTAGTGTTTAGGGTTAGGGGTTTTAGGGTTAGGGTTTTAGGGTTAGGGTTAAGGTTTTAGGGTTTGGGTTTTAGGGTTTTAGGGTTAGGGTTTTAGGGTTAGGGGTTAGGCTTTTAGGGTTAGGGTTAAGGGTAGGGTTAGGGGTTAGGGGTTAGGATTAGCGGTTAGGGGTTATAGTAAGGGGTGAGGGTTGAGGGATAACGGTTAGGGGTTAGGTTTAGGGGTTGTGGGTTAGGGGTTAGGGGTTTAGGGTTAGGGGGTTAGGGTTTAAGGTTTGGGGGTTAGGGTTTAAGGTTAGGGTTAGGGGTTAGAGGTTAGGGTTAGGGATTAGAGGTTAGGATTAGGGTTCGTTTTTAAGGTTAGGGTTAGTGGTTAGGGGTTAGGGGTTAGTGGTTAGGGTTAGGGGTTAGGGTTTAGGGTTTAGGGTTGGGGTTAGGGTTTAGGGTTCGGGTTAGGGTTATGGGTTAGGGGGGTTAGGGTTATGGTTACGGTTCGGGGTTAGGGGATAGGGTTTGGGGTTAGGGGTTAGGTGTTAGGGGTTATGGGTTAGGGTTTAGAGTTATGGTTATTAGGGTTAGGGTTATTAGGGTTAGGGTTATTAGATTTAGGGTTATTAGGGTTAGGGTTGTTAGGGTTAGGGTTTAGGGTTTAAGGTTAGGGGTTAGGGTTATAGGGTTTAGGGTTAGGTTTAGGGGTTAGGGTTAGGGTTATAGGGTTAGGGTTGTAGGGTTAGGGTTATAGGGTAAGGCTTATAGGGTTAGGGTTAGGGTTTAGGGTCAGGTTCGGGTTGGGTTAGGGTAAGGGTTTTGGGATTAAGGTTTGGGATTTGGGGTTTGGGTTAGGGTTTAGGTTTAGGGTCAGGGGTTAGGGTTAAGGTTAAGGTTTAGGGTTAGGTTTAGGGTTTAGGGTTCGGGTTAGGGTTAGGGTTAGGGTTTAGGGTTAGGGTGTTAGGGTTAGGGTTTAGGGTTAGGGTTAGGGGTTAGGGTTAGGGTTTTAGGGTTAGGGTTTAGGGTTAGGGTTTAGGGTTAGGGTTAGGGGTTAGGGGTTAGGGTTAGGGGTTAGGGTTAGTGTTTAGGGTTAGGGGTTTTAGGGTTAGGGTTTTAGGGTTAGGGTTAAGGTTTTAGGGTTTGGGTTTTAGGGTTTTAGGGTTAGGGTTTTAGGGTTAGGGGTTAGGCTTTTAGGGTTAGGGTTAAGGGTAGGGTTAGGGGTTAGGGGTTAGGATTAGCGGTTAGGGGTTATAGTAAGGGGTGAGGGTTGAGGGATAACGGTTAGGGGTTAGGTTTAGGGGTTGTGGGTTAGGGGTTAGGGGTTTAGGGTTAGGGGGTTAGGGTTTAAGGTTTGGGGGTTAGGGTTTAAGGTTAGGGTTAGGGGTTAGAGGTTAGGGTTAGGGATTAGAGGTTAGGATTAGGGTTCGTTTTTAAGGTTAGGGTTAGTGGTTAGGGGTTAGGGGTTAGTGGTTAGGGTTAGGGGTTAGGGTTTAGGGTTTAGGGTTGGGGTTAGGGTTTAGGGTTCGGGTTAGGGTTTAGGGTTATGGGTTAGGGGGGTTAGGGTTATGGTTACGGTTCGGGGTTAGGGGATAGGGTTTGGGGTTAGGGGTTAGGTGTTAGGGGTTATGGGTTAGGGTTTAGAGTTATGGTTATTAGGGTTAGGGTTATTAGGGTTAGGGTTATTAGATTTAGGGTTATTAGGGTTAGGGTTGTTAGGGTTAGGGTTTAGGGTTTAAGGTTAGGGGTTAGGGTTATAGGGTTTAGGGTTAGGTTTAGGGGTTAGGGTTAGGGTTATAGGGTTAGGGTTGTAGGGTTAGGGTTATAGGGTAAGGCTTATAGGGTTAGGGTTAGGGTTTAGGGTCAGGTTCGGGTTGGGTTAGGGTAAGGGTTTTGGGATTAAGGTTTGGGATTTGGGGTTTGGGTTAGGGTTTAGGTTTAGGGTCAGGGGTTAGGGTTAAGGTTAAGGTTTAGGGTTAGGTTTAGGGTTTAGGGTTCGGGTTAGGGTTAGGGTTAGGGTTTAGGGTTAGGGTGTTAGGGTTAGGGTTTAGGGTTAGGGGTTAGGGTTTGGGGTTAGGGTTAAGGTTAGGGTTAGGGGTTTGGGGTTAGGTGTTAGGGGTTATGGGTTAGGGTTTAGGGTTATGGTTAGGGTTATTAGGGTTGGGGCCATTAGGGTTAGGGTTATTAGATTTAGGGTTATTAGGGTTATTAGGGTTAGGGTTAGGGGTTAGGGTTATATGGTTAGGGTGTTAGGGTTAGGGTTTAGGGGTTAGGTTAGGGTTAGGTTTAGGGTTATAGGGTTATAGGGTTAGGGTTTAGGCTTGCGGTTAGGGTTTAGGGTCAGCGTCGGGTTGGGTTAGGGGATTGGGGTTAGGGTTTAGGGTTAGGGTTTGTGGTTAGGGTTAGGGTTTAGGGGTTAGGGTTAGGGTTTAGATTGAGGGTTAGGGTCAGGGGTTAGGGTTTAGGGTTAGGGTTAGGTGTTACGCATTAGGGTTTAGGGTTAGTGGTTAGGGGTTAGGGCAGTGGTTCTTAACCTTGTTGGAGGTACCGAACCCCACCAGTTTCATATGCGCATTCACCGAACCCCTCTTTAGTGAAAAATAAAATGTGATTTTTTTCAAATTCAAGACATAGATATGTTTTTTACTGGTACACAAAATGAGCCGTGCATGAACATTACCTTGTTCAAAGAATAAAACCAACACAATGCATAAACTCACAACAAATTACATACCTGGAAATCAATGTGACTTCTGCTGTTGCCTTTGAGAGATCAGTTCAGATATGCGTGGCTTCACCTTGGCAAGTGCCACTCTCATGTCATTTTCACAGCAAAGTCTGTTCCTTTTCTTCGTTTTTATGTCCAGCATCCTCGAAAAGGATTGCTCACAAAGATATGTTGTAACAAATGGTATAAAAAAATCCAGGGCTTTCTTAGCAATAACTGGATACTTGTTCATTTGTCGACACCAAAACGTTGAGAGCGTTGTTGTTCTGAAGAGTTGCTGTTGAACCTGGCTCTGCTGAATTTCAATGATTTCGTCGAGGAATTCATCATTGACATCTGCTGTTTCAACAGCAAACGTGAACGGCTGTCTCACCCATGCTGGATATGACTCTCTTGTAGGGAAATATCCGTCGAGAGACTTTGCAAGCTCATCTAAGTGCGTGGCAATTGTTTGCTTCAGTTCCGTGGATACAGAAATATCTCCGATTCCAGACACATCTTCGATCTTACTTGCACAGTCGTCCAGAAGCGGGAAGTTTGCGAAGTTATTGTTCTCTGTTCGTCGTTTCCATAACGGTAGCTTTTTTTGAAAAGCCTTCAGGTGTTCTTCCGCTTCCATGATATTGACTCCACCACCCTGCATCTGCTGATTGAGATGATTGAGAGCTGCGAATATATCAGCCATGTACGCTAAAATGAGAATGAACTCAGGATTTTTGAAGCAATCTGCATGGCAGTGTTGGTGCTCTTGCAAAAACAGGGCTAATTCCACACGCATGGCAAAAACACGATTCAGCACCTGTCCCCGGGATAACCACCGAATATTAGAATGGAGCAGAAGTACCTCAAATTCAGAGCCCATTTCTTTACACAGCTCACTGAAGATGTGGTGCCTCAGAGCACTTTTTCGCACATAGTTCACACATTCCACCACAGTTTTTAATACTTCTGCCATTTTTGGAGGTAAGGTTTTTGTTGCCAACGCATGCCTGTGCAGAATACAATGCGTCACAATGATGTGTGGTGCATCGGCCTTTACTAGCGCACCAAAACCAGACTTTCTTCCCAGCATGACTGGAGCTCCGTCCGTACAAACTGCAGAAACCATATCCCATGAAAGATTGTTGTCTCTGAAGAAGTCATCCACAAGCTTCTTCACATCGGCTGCCTTCGTTGTTGCTGTAAGAGGCTTACAAAATAAAAACTCTTCTTTTATCATGTCGTCTTTCACATAGCGTACAAAAACAGCAAGCTGGCTTAGATCAGAAACGTCTGTGGTTTCGTCGAGTTGAAGGCTGAATTTTGCCGGGCTTGAAATCAGATCCGCGACTACTTGAGCCAAGATGTCTTTACTCATGTCTTCTATTCTGTCACTGACGGTGTCATTTGAAAGGGGAATTTGGGATAATTTACCTTCGGCCGCTGTTCCGAGTATCAGATTCGCCATCTTTAATGCAGCTGGTTTCACAAGTGTTTCACCAATGGTGTGTGGCTTGCCCTGCTTTGCGATCAGGTAAGCAACTTCGTACGATGCTGTCAGGATCGGTTTGTTAACAGGTACAAATCCAAGAGCAGGCAGAGTGGCCGTTTCATCGAATCTGGCTCTCTTCACCCTGAATTCAGCAAGTGTTGTGTTCTTGTATTCCCCGTCTCCATGCAGCTTCAAGAAGTGTTCCTTTAGTTTTGCCGGTGCAAGACTAGAGTTGCTCAACTTGGCGTTGCAAATCATGCAGATAGGACGCTCACTCCCATCACGTTCCGTGATACATGAGAATCCATGTTGTACATATTCGTCCGACCACTTTCTTCTTTTGCCCGACATAGTTAGTATGGATAAAATATTAAAGAAATCACACGACGTACGACAACAACAGTCACACGTTGACTACTGAGTACGCACTAAATTCCCCGCAGCGCTGATTGGCCAAGCAGTGTAGCATGATCATCTGCAGCCAGTGATGGCCAAGCGGGCCGTGTGTGTCATCACAAATTTACACAATAATTCAAGTGTGTCCGGACCTCCGTGGCGGGGGCTCTGCCGAACCCCTGAGATCGACTCACCGAACCCCTGGGGTTCGATCGAACCCAGGTTAAGAACCACTGGGTTAGGGTGTTAGGGTTAGGGGGTTAGGGTTAGGTTAGGGGTTAGGGGTTAAGGGTTAGGGTTAGGGTTATTAGGGTTAGAGTTAGGGTTAGGTTTGGGTTAGGGTTAGGGTTCGGATTTTAAATCTGAATTGCCTCGTGAACAAATCTCTGATAAAAACCCGTGGGTTTGCAAAGAACCTTGGTATCGGAGAAAATTATATCGTGATCACCCACAGCGTTGTAATAGTGATCAGCCACCCCAGAAGAACCTAACCATCATGTACACTCGCTAAATAACCTAACCATCATGGACACTCGCTAAATAAACTAACCATCATGGACACTCGCTAAATAACCTAACCATCATGGACACTCGCTAAATAACCTAACCATCATGGACACTCGCGAAATAACTTAACCAACATGGACACTCGCTAATTAACCTAACCATCATGGATACTCGCTAAATAACCTAACCAACTCATTGTTTTTTTCGGTAAAGTCACGTATGTAGAAATACATTCAAATTATATTAAAACAAAAAACAATCACGACGTTTCGATCACAACGCAAGCGATCTTCATCAGGTGTCAAGATCAAATCACGGAGGTAAATACAACAAAAAGATGAGAGACGAGAATTCAACAAACCTGAAAAAACATTATGTGAAGCACATCCAGTCAGTCAACTTAACCAACATGGACACTCGCTAAACAACTTAACCATCATGGACACTCGGTAAACAACTTAACCAACATGGTGTCGTATCGCCACCGTGTGGTCACATGGTACAACTGCAGTGCCTCGGCGCGGTAACAGAAGCAGTGGCACTGTGCGGTGTCTTCACGGCTTCATTGCAGCCAACCGCGCTTGGCACTAACGCCAGGACACCGCAGCACCAGCGACTCACAATTGCGGGGAATGCGCGGGTGACGCCTGACAGCGGCAATTGCTAGTGTACTGTGTTGGCCTGTACCGCGCATATCCACCACATCGCAGACTGAACAACTAATTGAATGTTTGTGGTACTGCACGTGTCCACCAGAGGGCACACGTAACACGTCAAGCGCCGGTAATAAAAACGAAACTATCTGGCCGATTTGCACTGCAATTCTTTATTTCTTCACGGATTTTCAAGTAACAAACTACTGCATTGAAGCCACGGGACCATGGGGAGAACATGCAAACTACAAATATACAGCAAATGTGAGGGACGTGGTTGAACCTACGACCTCCTGTATACCAGGCAAGGTAGTTACATTCTTGCCACTGTGAATTCTTCCGTTTACGTTAGTCTTACTACGTGATGTATGAAACAAAAACTGTAAAATTAAACGTACTACGTCGTTTTTAGCCAAAATTGGCCAAATATTCGCGTCATTTAAAAATGAGAAGCGCATTCCCCAATTGCCTTTAGTCATACTATGCTCTTTATAAAATAAAATTGGGTGATTATATAAAAAAAAATTCTCGCCAAAAAAATCGACAATTTAATTAGGGATAGGTTTAGCTTAAGGGGTTATGAAAGTGCAAAGTTGACCATTTTTCAATGCAATTTTCCATTGGAAAAAATCTAATTGTTGCAAAACATTGCTAAAAAAGTTGTTATTTTGCTTGTCAATAGCGCAATTTCTGCATCCCAGAATTGTACGAAAAACATACTTAAACATGGTTTGGAAGATCTGTATATACTGCACTGATGTTAACCCCATGTCTCAATGAAGCCCCCCGAGTCAAAAAACAGTTGCATTTGAGCTATTGAGTTGAATGGTTTTCCAAAAAGGGGGGCCCTGTGCTCAAAATGACAATCTCTTTCATCGGCTTTTATTGACAGATCAAAGACTTTTGGGGATTGACTACTGAACAATCTAAAGGTCCACAGAGTCAATTTTAACATTTCCTGATTGCAAAATATGTCGGCTACAAATTGAACCGAGGGATTGAAAAAAAAATTCCATCGTGAAATGAGCCCCCAAAAAGCATTTGCAATTTTTACGTCCCCAAATTGTACGAAAAAATATGTGGTGGTCACTCTGTAAACACACACACGCTACACAGTACCTACCAGGGCAGGGTAATTGATAACCCTGACCAAGACCCCGCCTGAGGGGTGGAGGCTGTGGAGTGTGTGTGGGTGATCCCCCAGAACCCTGCCCCTAGGCAGAAAGCGGGATAAACAAACACAGATCGGTTGGACTACCTGTGGCCAGAACCCCTCCTGAGGGGAGGGGGCTGTGGGTGATCTGTGATCCCTCAGAATCCCACCCCTCAGTGGGGAATCGTATAAAAGGCGGGCTCCTGGGAGCAGAGCTCAGTTCGCGTTTAGCCGAAGTCGAGGAGCCACCTGGAGACGAGACCCTGGACCCCAAGCCCTGACGTCCTTCTAAGGGCCGGGGCTCAGTGCGGTGCCAGAGGCCGAGAGGCTAGGACCCTGAGGTTCCCTCAGCCCGACGTTCTTCTGAGGGCCGGGTCTGGATGGGCCAGTGGTCAGAGACCCACCGGTGCCAGCGGTGGGTCAGCCTCCTTAGCTCCAGCCAGCCGGAGGGCTATAGGAATAGGTCAGTGGCTAGGATAGATAGCCCGGAGGCTGTACCTCCACAGGTTGTGGGTGGAAGGGGCCATTACCCCTTCATGTTAAGTCCTAGTGAGTGTTGTTGCACGGGCTCCCAGAACCACACGTCACTTCCACCCGGAGCGCCCGCCAATTGGACGCGGCCGCGTCATCAGCTACGCGACCACCGTTTTTGGAGGACATGCAGACGTCCGGCGCTCCCACGAACGCCGCAGCCGCTGCAGGAGAAGAGTCAACGGGTTGGAAGCTGGCGCTCCAACAACGCTTGCCGGCGCTGCAGGTTTTCAAGCCAAAGGGTGGTGACTGGGCGGCTTTTTCACGGCACTTCATCTCCAATAGTGAGACGGCTGGGTGGACGGAGGAGGTGGCACTCCGGGCTCTCCCGTCCGCTCTTGATGACGACGCACTGGCCACCTTTCTCACCATCCCGAGGGCTCGGCGTGCGACGCTGCAGAACGCCCTCCACCACATGGCTATTGTGTATGGGCCCCCGTCGGAGATCAGGCATCGCTTCACCACCCGGACGAAGGAGGCTGATGAGACTCCCCTCGCCTTCCGAAGTGGGCTGCTGGCACTGGCCAAGGCTGCCTACCCTCGCATGGACGACGAGGGCATCGACGCCATAGTACTGGAGAAGCTTTTGACGCTGGCTCGTGAGCTGCACATTGCCGTTCACGTTACGGACGAAGACGATCTCTCCTCTCTGCGTGCTATAAGGGGCGAGGTCCGCAGCTTCATAGGGTTCGCGTCCTATTACCGCCAGTTCGTCGAGGGTTTTGCATCAATAGCCAAACCCCTTCATGTGCTGACGGCTAAAGTTGCTAAGTTTCAGTGGGGGGAGGTCGAGGACAGGGCGTTCAAGGCTCTTCGCGATGCCCTTGTCAGCACTCCTCCCTTGTGTTACCCTAACTTTTCCTTGCCTTTCATTCTGGACACTGATGCCAGTAACACGGGCATTGGCGGGGCTGCTCTCGCAGGTCGTGAACGGCGTCGAGTGCGTGGTCGCCTACGGCAGTAGATTGCTGTATGTCACCCGCTGGCGCATGGCCTGGCCCCTCCCCAACCAGTCGGCGACGGCCGTTGCGGAGGCCTTTCTCCAGGGTTATGTCCTGGATAAGGCGCCCCGGAACGGCTGTTGACCGACCAGGGAAATAACTTTTCATCTGTCCTGCAAGAGGTCTGCGACCTGTTAGGTACATAGAAGGTGCGCACTTCCCCCTACCACCCGCAGACCGATGGTATGGTCGAGCGTCTGCACCGGACGATCACCTCTATGTTGTGCCATCAAGTGGATGAGGTGCAGCTTGACTGGGACCTCCGCACGCCCGTGGTTCTGGCCGCGTACCGGTTGGCACCTCACGCAGCCACGGCTTATTCACCCTTCTACTTGATGTACGGCAGGGATGTTGACACCTCCATGGACGTGCAACTGCAGTTCAAACCAGCCGCGTCGCGGTCGAAACTGTCCGACCACATTCGGTTCAACATACAGAAGTTGAATTTTGATTTAAAGCTTTCGTGACTCATATTCTTGGTTCTTTCGGTAAAGTCACGTAGAAGGGAAACAATAAAATAATAATAAAAATATATAAACAATTGTTTTGAAATTGTTATATATTATATTTATATATAAAACGTAAAAGGGAAACAATAAAATAATGAAATATATAAAACAATTGCTTTTTAATATATATTTTATTATTTTATTGTTTCCCTTCTACGTGACTTTACCGAAAAAAACAAGAATATACAGAAGTTGGTCGAGGAGCGGGAAGCCGGAAAGGAAAATTCCGGGGCGAGGCAACGGGCGAATGAACGTCTGCACAACCGCCGCGTATCCACACACGCATGGTCTGTGGGGGACAAGGCATGGTTACACTGCCCCCAAGTATCCTTGGCGACGTCGTCTAAATTGCTCAATCCCTGGCGGGGTCCGGTGGACATTGTTCAGGTGGTTCAGGACCAGTGCGTTCGGGTTGCGTGCGGGCGTCGCTCATGGTTTGTTCACCCGTCACGTCTGAAACCCTATATCACGCCACTCACTGTCACCTCACGTTCATCTCGCCA